>NW_019943251.1:21446-31590 GCF_002910315.2 Salvelinus sp. IW2-2015 | reverse complement strand
TAGACACAGCTAGACAATACTCACATCAAACCCATACACTACACCCAACACCCCCTTTACCATATACACCCCCAAAACCGATAAAACCCAAACATTCCCCATGTCACACCCTGACCTAACTAAAATAATAAAGAAAACAAAGAATACTAAGGCCAGGGTGTGACATAACCCCCCCTTAAGGTGCGAACTCCGTGCGCACCAGCACACAGTCTATGGGGAGGTCTGGGTGGGCTTCCTTCCACGGTGGCGGCTCCGGCACTGGTCGTGGTCCCCACCCCACCACAGTCACTAACCGCCTCCTTAGCTTCTCCAAATGACCCCCTCCATATTAACCCCACTGAATTAAGGGCAGCTCCGGACTAAGGGGCAGCTCCGGACTAGGAGCTCCGGACTAGGGGCAGCTCCGGACTAATAGGCAGCTCCGGACTAATGGCCAGCTCCGGACTAAGGGCATAGTAGTACCAGGAAGGCAGCACAGGATAAAGGGAGAGCACCCAGGATAAGGGGCAGCTCCGGACTGAGGAAGGCAGTCGACTGAGGGACTGTGCAGCTCCGGACTGAGGGACTGCAGCTCCGGACTGAGGGACTGCAGCTCCGGACTGAGGGACTGCAGCTCCGGACTGGAGGGACTGCAGCTCCGGACTGAGGGACTGCAGCTCCGGACTGAGGGACGGCAGCTCCTGATGGACCTGCTGACGGATCTGGTGCACGGTCCACATGGCTGCGCTGACGGCATTGGACTGCTCATGGCTGGCTGACGGATCTGGCTGCTTCATGGCTGGCGTGACGGATCGGCTGCTCTGGCTGTGCTGACGGATCTGGCTGCTCTGGCTGTGCTACGGGCTATCTGGCTGCTCATGGCTGGCTGACGGATCTGGCTGCTCATGGCTGGCTGACGGATCTGGCTGCTCATGGCTGGCTGACGGATCTGGGCTGCTCATGGCTGGTCTACGGATTCTGGGTCTGCAGACCTGCTCTGGCGGCTCAGGCTGGTCTGGCGGCTCTGGCAGATCCTGTCTGGCTTGTTGGCACCGGCAGCCTGCCTCTGCAGATTCCTGTCTGTTTTTGTGTCGGACCTCTGGGTTCCATTGGCTGCCTCTACTCCGCGCAAGATCCTGTTGGTGGCGGCTTCTTGGAATCCTGTCTTGTACCGGTATGGCGGCTTGGCAGATCCGTGTGGCTGAGACTGTGTTGTGCTGGGCCTCTCTCTGGCACGTATGCCTGTGCTGACGAATGGGTCTAGCGGCTCCTCTTCTAGATGCCACTGGATTTATACTCTACCCTATCACTTCTTTAGAGAGCGAAACTAGCTGACGAGCACTAGGCCTACTGTAACGCGCTCGTACAGGGTTTGACGGATGCTACGCTCTAAATGGCTCGCGGTTAGCCCAGTTAACACGCCGTTAGTTCATACTGGCCAGTTGATGAGCGTGGACGTTAAGACGGGATGGCTCCTATAGGATGGCGCTGGGTTAGACTGATGGCTCAGAGGCGTGGGGTAGACGGGATGGTCTCTAGATGGCCCGCTTAGGCAGCCACAACGGGCAGTTCACACGCATCGCTGTGCAGACGGCAGACTCGTTGCCGGCTGACGGCGTTCACTGTAGGGCCTGGTGCGATGGTTGCCGGAACTCGTGTCCGGGGGCTGGGGACACGCATTAACCCTCAGCGGCTAGTGCGGTACGGACGAAGGAACAGCTGTTACATAAGCTGGACCCAGGAGGACTCTCCCTCTCACCCTAGATGGAGCGTCGACATTAGGCTATGTGCGTGGTGCCGGAACTTGGTGCGTACCGGATGGGGACACCGCATACTCCAGTGGCTAGTGCGGGGGAGCCGTAGCAACATGTACGTCACAGGACTTCTGGTGGACAACACAGAGCGCTTGTGCTGGTTTTAGGCAACTGGTGGTAAACAGTGCTCGGAGATCACGCACCGATAGGTAGCCTAGTTGCCGTTGTGAGGAGGCATGGAGGTGATATCTGGGTAGGGGGGAGTACTAGACGGCATACCGAACCTGGTGCCCGGAAATACCGGACCGTGCATGCGGATTGGCGCTTCCCTTGAGCTCGCCCCCTGTAGCCTGACTCCCAATCATTACCTGGGTTAGTATGCATCCTCGTCCCAGCTGTCAGGCTGGCTCTAGCACCCATGGGTTGCGGAGCGTGAGGTTAGCGCACGCAATATGACTCGCACACCGCTCTTAATGTAGGGAGCGAACATAACCGTGGTTGAACTAAAGCCATGCGTAACTGGTGGTGCTTATCGCTTGACGCGTGACCCCGTACGTGGAGAACCCTCGTCACTGATGGACCAGGATGCGTATGGAGTACTGCCGGGCTTTACATGAAGAGTCAATGGCTCTCAACACAGCTCAGGTTCTTATTCCGCGGCCGCATACTTGGCAGTCCTGTGAAACTCATTTTAGCGTAACAGCGGCTACTGTCATAGAGACCTGTTACAGGATGACACCTACGTTTAGCTGCTCGGTACTGCAGTGTGTAGACACCACTGTAAAGGCAATGCTACCAAATACTAATTGAGTGTATGAAAACTTCTGGCCCACTGGGAATGTGATGAAAGAAATCAAAGATTAAATAAATAATTCTCTCTACTATTATTCTGACATTTCACTTTCTTAAAATAAAGTGGTGATCCTAACTGACCTAAAACAGGGAATATTTACTAGGATTAAATGTCAGGAATTGTGAAAACTGAGTTTAAATGTATTTGGCTAAGGTGTATGTAAACTTCTGACTTCAACTGTATATACAGTATATATTTAAGAAATCGGTTTCATATTAAAATGTGTACATATGAAACCGAAAAATAGGTAATATATCTTAGTTCCTGTCCAAAACAGCAGTGTTAGTTATTTTGGAACATCTTATTGAACACAGAACCACTTGTGACTGAAGTGTATGTGTGTAATTACAGTGGTTCATCTACTCTGTTCTGAGATGTGAAGATTTGTTCTCCTGCCAGGCTTGCGGGCAGGTCGAGGGGCCAGGCGAGGCGATGCAATGCCAATCTTGTCCAGCTGGTACTTTTTCGGACGGCTATGACTCTGATCAATGCCGCCCACATTCCTCCTGCGGGGTCCTCAATAAAAAGGTTGTGACCTCTGGTACATCACACTCTGATGCAGTCTGCGGAGACTGTCTGTCTGGGTATGTATCCCCATACAAGACAATCTCTACCCTCTCCCTTTGTATCTCAATATTCACCAAACAAGTCCAACAAGTCCAACAAGTACCAGCAAGCATATGTTTTTCTTCATAAGCCACATTAGATACAGGCTAAACGGTTGAATGATTCTTCTGCTGTAAAACAATACTGCAACACAATAATCTCTCTCTCTCTGTGGCCCTGCTTAGTAAACAGGTGTATTACTGCAGTCCTACATCTTCATTTAGTCTCGATGTGTAGACACCAGCCCAGCTACCTAACTGTAGCACTGAAGTATCAAATCAAATCAAATGGTATTGGTCACATGCATGTGTTTAGCAGATGTTATTTGCGGGTGCAGAGAAATGCTTGTATCCTGACCAGTCACTGTATAGCCCGGTTAGCATGTCTCTACCCTCCGACCAGGACCAGCCCTCTCTACAGAAATAGACTGCTGACCTTTAGATATGGTCAGTTGGAAAAGTTTTACTTACTAGGACTGTGATATGTGGTTGTCTCACCTAGCTACCTTAAGATGAATGCACCAATTGTAAGTTTGTCTGGATAAGAGCATCTGCTAAATGACCATGAAATGAATACACTGCTATGATAACATGGTATTGTTCTGTTGTGATATTAATATGTGCCTGTGTTGGTGCCACCAGGTTCCACCCCACTGCTATGAGGACAGCCTCCACCCTGGCCTGTGTGACAGGTGAGTAGAATCAATATCACACCAACAGATAGTTGAAGCTATTATGTTTCCACTGGTGGAATAATGGTTTTAACAGGGCCATATTCTCTCACTTTCTCACTCCGCTTTATCTCCCCCTATCTCTCCCCAGCCCCCCCTGCCCAATCTACCCACGTGCGTGTGGTGCGTACGGTGGGTAAGGGTGCGACGGGCAGTGGCGGCCTGCCGGTGAACGGTACGGCAGTGCGAAGCCCGGAGGAGAAGAGTACAGAGTATGCAGTGTTCGCCCTGGTGCCAATCTTCTGTGTGATGGGGCTCCTGGGGATCCTCATCTGTAACATCCTCAAGAAGAAAGGATACAACTGCACTGCTGAGAAGGAGGGAGGAGACGAGGAGAATGCCACACCACAGAAAGAGGGTGAGAGAGAGAGAGACACACACAGAGAGATAGAGACACAGAGAGAGAGACACACAGAGAGAGAGAGAGACACACACAGAGAGAGAGAGAGACACACACAGAGAGAGAGACACACACAGAGAGAGAGACAGACACAGAGAGAGAGACAGACACAGAGAGAGAGACAGACACAGAGAGAGAGACAGACACAGAGAGAGAGACAGACACAGAGAGAGAGACAGACACACAGAGAGAGAGAGAGACACAGAGAGAGAGAGAGACACAGAGAGAGAGAGAGACACAGAGAGAGAAAGAGACACAGAGAGAGAGAGACACACAGAGAGAGAGAGACACACAGAGAGACAGAGATGCAGGTATCTGGGCTGTGCCTTTTAGATTTTCTCTTGAATAAGTGTTTTCAAGGGTCCTTACAACAATACATGAACTGATATTTTGGATGACCAGAAGAGACACAAGGGCCCAGTTTTTCATGACTAGAGGAGACACCAGGGCCCAGTTTTTCATAATTATCCGGATTCTGTCATCCTTTTATTTGCTATCCAGCCTTTTAATTTCTGTTGAGCCTGTTTTTTGGGGGGAAAATAATCGGATACGATAATTCTGATCCAGATGCCACAATATCAAGATCAAAGAATCTGGATAGATTTTCAGTGCTTTGAACAGGGCTACGCCTTGCCATCTACTGGTCAGGTTGTGGTACTACATCTACACATTTCTTTACCTTTATTTAACTAGGCAAGTCAGTTAAGAACAAATTCTTATTTACAATGACGGCCAAACCTGGACAACGCTGGGCCAATTGTGCACCGCCCTATGGGACTCCCAATCACGGCCGGTTGTGATACAGCCTGGATTTGAACCAGGGTGTCTATACTGACCACATGCCTATGCTGACCACATACAGTTGAAGTCGGAAGTTGAGATAAACTTAGGTTGGAGTCATTAAAACTTGTTTTTCAACCACTCCACAAATGTCTTGTTAACAAACTATAGTTTTGGCAAGTCGGTTAGGACATCTTCTTTGTGCATGACACAAGTCATTTTTCAACAATTGTTTACAGACAGATTATTTCACTTATAATTCACTGTATCACAATTCCAGTGGGTCAGATGTCTTCATACACTAAGTTGACTGTGCCTTTAAACAGCTTGGAAAATTCCAGAAAATTATGTCATGGCTTTAGAAGCCAGACTACGGTTTGCAACTGCACATGGGGACAAATATCGTACTTTTTGGATAAATGTCCTCTGGTCTGATGAACAAAAAATAGAACTGTTTGGCCATAATGACCATCGTTATGTTTGGAAGAAAAAGTGGGAGGCTTGCAAGCCGAAGAACCCATCCCAACCGTGAAGCACGGGGGTGGCAGCATCATGTTGTGGGGGTGCTTTGCTGCAGGAGGGACTGGTGCACTTTACAAAATAGATGGCTTCATGAGAGCAGGAAAACTTATGTGGACATATTGAAGCAACATCTCAAGACAACAGTCAGGAAGTTTAAAGCTGTCGCAAATGGCGTCTTCAAATGACAATGACCCAAGCATACTTCCAAAGTTGTGGAAAATGGCTTAAGGACAACAAAGTCAAGGTATTGCGATGGCCATCACAAAGCCCTGAACCTCAACCATACTAGAAAAATTGTGGGCAGAACTGAAAAGCGTGTGCGAGCAAGGAGGCCCACAAACCTGACTCAGTTACACCAGCTCTGGCAGGAGGAATCGGCCAAAATTCACCCAACTTATTGTGAAGCTTGTGGAAGGCTAACTGCAAACGCTTTACCTAAGTTAAACAATTTAAAGGCAATGCTACCAAATACTAATTGAGTTATGTAAACTTCTGCACCTACTGGATGTGATGAAAGAAATAAAGCTAAATAAATCATTCTCTCTACTATGTTCTGACATTTCACATTCTTAAAATAAAGTGTGATCCTAACTGCACTAAAACAGGGAGTTTTTACTAGGATTAAATTTCAGGAATTGTGAAAAACTGAGTTTAAATGTATTTGGCGCTATTATTACACGCTGGACGTAAACTTCTGACTTCAACTGTATACATGACCACATGCCTATACCACCAATTAACATAATGAACCTTTGTTTTCATTTTAGTTACATTGCACATTTCTTGGTTGTATGTGCCTTTCAACTTTACTAAATCCACCCTTCCAGGGATCAAAAGATAATCCTGAAAAAACTATCTTAATCAATACCTTAGACTTTAGAAAAACGCAAAAATGACATACAATCCTGATTTAAGTTAGATTGGATTACCAAATCCTTATCTCTATCGAGGATCAGAAATCCAATTTTTCAGTTAGAAAATCCCAATTCCACATTAACCCTATCCTATTGTCAAAATCCGATCATATCACTTTAGAAAAAACTGGGTCTCAAAACAGTAAACCTGACTCTATTTCAAATCTGGCATCTATTTTCAAAGCCTTCCCTAATATGGTAACCTAGTTTTAGCTCCAATGGGTTGCTTAGAAAGGCACACAGCTTTACACGTAAGGGGATACACATGGCGCATCGCCATGTCCTGTTGCTCACACACACTGGGAAGCAAGTCTTTTACAGAACACAAGGAGGGCCCTGAAATGAACGTACTATTACTCTCGAAGCAGAGCAATGTAGGGAAATGAAGGACCGTCCTCTGATACAGACGATAGCTGTGTCACGACGACACCTCTCACAATTACAAGGCACAAAACAAAATCCCCTTTTCTTTCAGCCCTTTCATAGACAGTAGTCATGTTAGACTATAAGCCATGTAGACAGAGTGTGTGGTGGGAACAAACGTTGTTGTATTAACTCTGACGCTTGGAATGAGGGCAAAGTCCAGAGGGCAGCTCTCTGGAAATACAAGCATTCCAAATCATAAATTGGCGTACACACACACACACACACAACACACACACACACACACACACACACCACACACCACACACACACACTCCTAATAAGTTGGCAGTCCCACCTCCTTGTCTAGTGGCTAGTCTTTCAAGTCTCCATCTCCTTGTCTGGTGTATGCTTGTGTGTCTCAGTCTCCACTCTCTTTTGTCTGGTGTGCTAGTGTCTCAGTCTCCCTCCTTGCTTCTGGTGTTGCTTGTTTTGTCTCAGTCCTACACATCCTCCTTGTCTGGTTGCTAGTGTCTCAGTCTCTACCTCCTTGTCTAGTACTCATGTCAGTGCTAAGTGTCTCAGTCCCCTCTACTTTGTCTGGGTTGCTAGTGTATCAGTCTCTACTCCTTGTCTGGGTGTTCGGCTAGTGTCTCAGGTCCTCCTATCTCCTTGCTCTGCTGTTGCTAGTGTCTCAGTCTCTACCTCCTTGTCTGGTGTTGCTAGTGGCTCCGAGTCTCCATCTCCTGCTGGTCGGTGTTGCGGGGTATACCTGTCGTCAGTCTTACCTCCTTGTCTGGTGTTTGCTAGTGTCCTCAGTCTTTAACCTCCTTGTCTGGTGTTGCTAGTGGTTCAGGTCTTTACCTCCTTGTCTGTGTTGCTAGTGTCTCAGTCTCCATCTCCTGTCTGGTGTTGCTAGTGTCCTCAGTCTCCATCTCCTGTCTGGTGTTGCTAGTGTCTCAGTCTCCATCTCCTTGTTGGTGTTGCTAGTGTCTCAAGTCTTCACCTCCTTGTCTAGTGTTGCTAGTGTCTCAAGTCTTCTACCTCTGTTGTCTGGTGTTGCTAGTGTCTCAGTCTCTACCTCCTTGTCTGGTTTGCTAGTGTCTCAGTCTCCACTCCTTGTCTGGTTTGCTAGTGTCTCAGTCTCCTACTCCTTGTCTGGTGTTGCTAGTGTCTCAGTCTCCCATCTCCTTGTCTGGTGTTGCTAGTGTCTCAGTCTTTACCTCCATGTCATCTGGTAGTTGCTAGTGTCTCAGTCGTCTTACCTCCTTGTCTGGTGTTGGCTAGTGTTCTCATCTCTATCTCCTTGTCTGGTGTTGCTAGTGTCTCAGTCTCCATCTCCTTGGTCTGGTGATTGCTAATGTCTCAAGTCATCCAATCTCCTTGCGTTCTGTGCTTTGCTCGTCGTCTCCAGTCTCTACCTCCTTGTCTGGTGTTGCTAGTGTCTCAGTCTCTACCTCCTTGTCTGGTGTTGCTAGTAACTTTTAGTTCATTTAAGTATACTGTAAACTAACGTTATCCTTTCAGTTGAGCGTACTAGTGCTTCGCCTGTCTACCGAAAGTTGATGCTGTTGCTATGCAATCTCTTGCTAGCTAGTTAGCATAACAAATACCTAGCTAGACATTTTACGACTTCGGGTGTGTTCTTAAAGTTAATCTAGAATGCCAGAGTGCGCAAATCCAGAGCGTTATCAGATTGTCTGTTCGTAAATTCAGAGCGTTTCACTCTCGGGGCTTTACACTGGACGCTCTGGCCGAGGAGGAGGGTTGACCCAAGTGTTCTGACCTCACAACGGCAGTCAAGCACCCAAGCTAACTGGCTAACATTGGCTAACTGGCTAACAGTGGCTAACTGGCTAACATTGGCTTACATTGGCTAGCTTGCTAGCTACTTCCATCACAAATGAGAGAACACCCTAGCAGAGCTGGTTAGGCTGTTTTCATGTTGTCCAGAGCGTTGGTGACAGTAACTGTGCTGCTGGCAACAATTTAATTACGCTTGTTTTTGCTGACGTTTACTGACACCGGCCATATTCAACGGGTGTTGAGTGTTCGTAAATGCATCAGTTATTCTGCGCTCTGGCACACTCAGACGAGAGTGCTCTGAAATCGGAGTAGATTGCCAGAATTAACAATGTCGATTGAGAACTCACAACAACTATACCACTTAGCTAAGAATGATGTGAATAATCAAAGCAATAAACGTTGGGTAGTTAGTTAGATAGCAGATAGTTAATATACTGCCTGTTAAGTTTGATGTATTAGTAGCCAACTAACGTTAGGTAGCTAGCTAACATACCGGTACATACTGCTGTAATGCTATGCGGTTCGTAAGGATAGCGTAGCTAACAAATTGTCAGCCAACATAACGTGTAACGTAACTTATTTGAAAAGTTATTACTTTATTACATTGCTCAACATTTTCTTAACCTGTTAGGGCTGCAAGCCCGAGGTCGGTACACTTATGACAACATCCAGCTCAATTGCAGGGCGCGAAATTCAAAATCTATTTTTTTTAAATATTTAACTTTCACACATTAACAAGTCCAATACAGCATTTGAAAGATAAACATCTTGTGAATCCAGCCAACGTGTCCGATTTTTTAAATGTTTTACAGCGAAAACACCACGTATATTTATGTTAGTTCACCACCAAATACAAAAGAGGACAGACATTTTTCACAGCACAGGTAGCATGCACAAAGCCAACCTAACTAACCAAGATCCAACCAAACAAACCTAGAAACAACTTCCTCAGATGACAGTCCTATAACATGTTACACAATAAATCTATGTTTTGTTCTTTGCTTTTTTGCAAAAAATGTGCATATTTGAGCTATAATCCAGTACTACAGCTCCAGAAAATGAGCACTTAGAGTGGACTAGGCCCAGAGTTACACTAACAGACCACCCAACGTCGATACGCTACGGCCCTACATTACCCCTCATATAAAAAAACATGTCAGGACAAAACTAACGTTCATGGTCCGTAATAGCAACATGGAAAGACAAACCGACTTCAGTGAATACAGCCAAATATTTCCGATTTTAAATAGTGTTGTACATGCGAAACAACATCAGCAAACGCTATATTCGTTCATATTTCTAGCTGACCTCAATAGCTACCACAACGACAACAGCCCATTGACACATCCAATAACGAAATCCCTGGGTACCAGAAAAACCGTCTCTCAAGCACAGTCCGCCGACCAGAAGCTATAAACAATCCTCTCTCATGTGTCC
>NW_019943251.1:15067-20967 GCF_002910315.2 Salvelinus sp. IW2-2015 | reverse complement strand
ACGGTTTTAGAAACTAGAGAGTGTTTTCTATCCAATAGTAATAATAATATGCATATTGTACGAGCAAGAATTGAGTACGAGGCTGTTTGAAATGGCCACCTCTTTCCAGGTTACTCAATGCTGCCCCTTCAGCCATAACAGGTTTTTAACATTTGTCATAATTAGTTAAAGCAATGAATTTGTATCCACTCTCGTCTGACTATTTTTCGCCATTTTCTTCAAATCTGAAAGTGTTGTGAAGCCACGCCCATTTTCAGAAGAATTGGATTATGGGCCCTAAAAGCACAGAAAAAGTCTCCACTGCAAATATACTTTGTATTTTGGCGAATTTAGTACGACATCCGGGAACTTTTGGCATACTAACTATATCCATACTATGACCAATAAGCATACTACATACTCAATTTACGTCACAAATAGTACGGTTAGTGAGGTTAGTATGAGTAATGGAACACAGTTTTTGTATTATGAAACCGTATCTGCCCTGTAGCATGGAGAAACACCCACCCCTCCTCCTTCTCTATCAATCTATCTCTCCATTCCCAGATCAATTATTCAATCATTTATTCTCTCCTTTCCTATCTCTCCTATCATCAACTTCTCCTTTCCTATCTCTCCTATCATCAACTTCTCCTTTCCTATCTCTCCTATCATCAACTTCTCCTTTCCTATCTCTCCTATCATCCACTTCTCCTTTCCTATCTCTCCTATCATCCACTTCTCCTTTCCTTTCCTATCTCTCCTATCATCCAATTCTCCTCTCCTTTCCTATCTCTCCTATCATCTACTTCTCCTTTCCTATCTCTCCTATCATCTACTTCTCCTTTCCTATCTCTCCTATCAGCCACTTCTCCTCTCTTTTCCTTTCCTCTCCATCATATCATCCACTTCTCCTCTTCTTTCCCCTCCATCTTAACATCCACTTCTCCTCTCCTCCCTCCCCTCCCTCCTNAAGCGACTCCCTCTCTCTCTCTCTTTCCTTGTTTCACTCTCAAAGGACTCTCAAACTGCATCCAGACTCCTTCTCTCCTTCTCTTCCTGTTTCACTCTCAGAAGGACCTTCAGACTGCATTCAAGACTCCTCCCTCTCTTCCTGTTTTCAACTCTCAGAGGACCTCAGACTGCATCAAGACTCCTCTCCCTCACTCTCCTGTTTGTTCACTCTCAGAGGACCCTCAGACTGCATCAAGATTCCTCTCTCTCTCTTCCTGTTTCACTCTCAGAGGACTCCACGACTACATCAAGATTCCTCTCCTCTCTTCCTGTTTCCACTCTTCAGAGCACCTCAGACTTGCATCAAGACTCCTCCTCTCTCTCTTCCTGTTTCACTCTCAGAGGACCCAGACTGCATCAAGACCTCCTCCTCTCTCTCTTCCTGTTTCACTCTCAGAGGACCTCACACTGCATCAAGACTCCCTTCCTCTCTCTCTTCCTGTTTCACTCTCAGAGGCACCTCACACTGCCATCAAGACTCCTCTCTCCTCTTCTTCCTGTTTCACTCTCAGAGGACCTCACACTGCATCAAGACTCCTCCTCTCTCTCCCTCCATTCTCCCCAATACAGACAGCTCTGTTCACAGTCAGAAACACTGATTCATTATCCAATGATATCCATTCACCGTCAAATTCCCACAGGCTGAACCCTGAACCTGAGACGGAAGGCTGAACCTAACCTGAGACGGAGAGGCTGAACCCTGAACCTGAGACGGAGAGGCTGAACCCTGAACCTGAGACGGAGAGGCTGCAACCCTGAACCTGAGACGGAGAGGCTGACCCTGAACCTGAGACGGAAGGCTGACCTGAACCTGAGACGGAGAGGCTGAACCCTGAACCTGAGAACGGAGAGGCTGAACCCTGAACCTGAGACGGGAGGCTGAACCCTGAACCTGAGACGGAGAGGCTGAACCCTGAACCTGAGACGGAGAGGCTGAACCCTAACCTGAGCAGGAGAGGCTGAACCTGAACCTGAGACGGAGAGCTGAACCCCTGAACCTGAGACGGAGAGGCTGAACCCTGAACCTGAGACGGAGAGGCTGAACCCTGAACCTGAGACGGAGAGGCTGAACCTGAACCTGAGAGGAGAGGCTGAAACCCTGAAACTCGAGACGGAGAGGCTGAACCCTGAACCTGAGACGGAGAGGCTGAACCCTGAACCTGAGAGGAGAGGCTTGAACCCTGAACCTGAGACGGAGAGGCTGGAACACTGAACCTGAGACGGAGAGGCTGAACCCTGAACCTGAGACGAGAGGCTGAACCCTGAACCTGAAGACGGAGAGGCCTGAACCCTGAACCTGAGACGGGAAGCAGAACCCTGAGACCTGAGACGGAGAGGCTGAACCCTGAACCTGAGACGGAGAGGCTAGAACCCGAAACCTGAGAGGGAGAGCTGAACCCTGAACCTGAGACGGGAGAGGCTGAACCCTGAACCTGAGACGGAACTGAACGCTGAACCCTGAACCTGACACGGAGAGGCTGAACCCCTGCAAACCTTGAGACGGAGAGGTCCATGACCCTGAACCGGAGACGGAGAGGCTGGAACCCTGAACCTGAGCGGAGCAGGCTGAACCCTGAACCTGAGACGGAAGAGCTGAACCCTGAACTAGCACGGCAGAGGCTGACCCTGAACCTGAGACGCAAGCCTTGACCTGAACTGGAGACGCAGAGGCTGAACCCCTGAAAATTGAGACGGATGAGGCCTGGACCCCTGAACCTGAGACGGAGATGAATTGACTAGAAGCGCGAAACCCTGAACCTGAGACGGAGAGGCTGAACCTGAACCTGAGACGGAGGGCTGAACCCTGAACGAACGAAGAGCTCACCGACCTGAGACGGAATGCTGGAACCAAAAACATTCACCCTAATCATCAGAGAAGTAGCAGGCATCATACTAACACGTGCCAACGTCCCAAAACATTCAGAGAAGTAAGCAGCATATATATAATAGTCAACCCAAAAAACAAAAAATCAGAGAAGTAGCGCGCATATATAACTAGTCCAAACCAAAACGATCAAGAGACAGTCTTGCAGCATAATATAATAGTCAACCCAAAACATCAGAGAAGCAAGCAGCATATACTAAGCTCAACCCAAAACATCAGAGTAGAAGGCAGCATCATTAGTATAATAGTCAACCCAACAACATCAAGAGAAGTTAGCAGCATATGTAATATCCAAACCAAAAACATCAGAGAAGTAGCAGCATATATAATAGTCAAACCAAAACATCAGAGAAGTAGCAGCATATATAATAGTCAACCCAAACATCAGAGAAGTAGCAGCATCATATAATAGTCAAACAAAACATCAGAGAAGTAGCAGTATATAATAGTCACCCAAAAACATCAGAGAAGTAGCAGCATATATAATAGTCAACCCAAACCAAACCATCAGAGAAGCTAGCCAGCACTATATAATAGTCAACCCAAACCAAAACATCAGAGGAAGTAGCAGCATAATAATAGTCAAACCAAAACATCAGAGAGAAGTAGCAGCCATATAAATAGTCAAACCCAAAACATCAGAGAAAGTAGCAGCATATATAATACTCAACCCAAAACAATCAGAGAAGTAGCCAGCATATAATAATAGTCAACCCAAAACATCAGAGAAGGTAGCAGCATATATAATAGTCAACCCAAAACATCAGAGAAGTAGCAGCATATATAATAGTCAACCCAAACCAAAACATCAGAGAAGTAGCAGCATAATATAATAGTCAACCCAAACCATCAAGAGAAGTAGCATCATATATAATAGTCAACCCAAACATCAGAGAAGTAGCAGCATATATAATAGTCAAACCAAACATCAAACACCGGACACATACAGCATGTTTTTTATTAAACACATAACGACGTTCCACAAGAAAACCTTGGGTCTACAACAAGAACATGGTCTACAACAAGAACCTTGGCGTCTACAACAAGAACCTTCGGGTCTACAACAATAACCTTGGTCTACAACAAGAACCTCGGGTCTACAACAGAACCCGGGTCTACAACAAGAACCTCGGGTCTACAACAAGAACCTTGGGTAAACAACAAGAACATTGGGTCTACACACAAGACAACAGTTGGGTCTTACAACAAGAACATTGGGTCTACAACAAGAACATTGGGTCTACAACAAGAACCTTGGGTCTACAACAATAACCTTGGGTCTACAACGAACCTGGGTCTACAACAAGAACCCTTGGGTCTACAACAAGAACCTTGGGTCCACAACAATAACCTTGGGTCCACAACAAGAACCTTGGGTCTACAACACCAACCTTGGTCCACAACAAGAAACCTTGGGTCTACACACAAGAACCTTGGGTCTACAACAAGACACCTTGGTCTACAACAATAAACCTTGGGTCCCACAACAATAACTTGGGTCCACAACAAGAACCTTGGGTCTACAACCACCAACCTTGGGTCCACAACAATAACCTTGGGTCCACAACAAGAACCTTGGGTTACAATACCACCCTTGGGTCCACAACAAACAACGTTGAGTAGAGGACTTGCTTGACCTAGACGTTGAATCACACACCGGCACTGAGGCCAGGTCTGAGAATGTGTGAATCTGCCTCTTTGATATAGTTACTTTTTAAAAGTTATTTCATAACCTTGGATTCAGTACTGTTATTTTTGGCAGACGGCTTCAGTAAGCAGTTTTGAATATGGCGATCGACGAGGGGGCCTCCTTGTCCTGTGCCTCACTGAGTAGGATAAGCAAGCCCAACAATTTGACTTGGAAAAGAGTTTCTGTACGGGCATATCAGATCCTCGCCTATAGCGGAGGTTAACTTGTAAAAAAACAACAGCCAAACAATCTGAATATCGTAACAACTTAAACAGGACCTTGTCTCCTAATGTGAGTGCTCATAGCAAGGTGATAGGAGGTAAACTAGTCAACAACAATACAATGAACCTGTATGAACTGAAGAGAGGACTCCGTCGTTAACCACGGCTAGAAAACAGGATGTGAGTGTCGGGCTGACATTTCCATCACCTGCATGTGGTTAAATGAGGTTAACGCTGTGCTCCTGTGACCTGCTTCCTTGATGTTATTTCCACAGCAGCCCCATTAGAACCCAACTACAGGAAGGCTTGATGTCATACATTCAAGGGTGGATTGGGGAGGCTGCTTTTCATAAATACATTCCTACAAAACCTGTAACGCACACAAGATCTCACAAGGGAGGGCAACGGAGAAACAGAGAGGGATGGAAACAGGGCCGGTGTGGAAAGAGACAGGGAAAGAGTGTGATCTCTGGACAACAGAGTGGAGAGGACTGGAGGGTGTGTCCCTGAACAAGCAGGAGGGGAGAGGTGGAAAGGGGGAGAGGTGGAAAGGGAGAGTCCCAAAAATGGGGGGGGCAGCTGCAGAGGGTGCAGGCAGCCAGGACCAGGAGAACAGCTGAGTGCTGTGCCTAACGCTCTCCAAACAAAACATCAGGCTGGAGCTGTAACGTAGGCTGCTGGCCCAGTGACAGAGGGGCGAGGGCAGGGGAGGGCTGGAGCAGGGAGGCCACCAAACAGCCACCTCCAGAACCGGGCAGGGAGGCAGGCTGCTGGCCCAGTGACAGAGGGGCGAGGGCAGGGGAGGTCGCAGGGGAGGTCTGAGGCCGTCTGTCTGTCTGTCACTAACACTAATAACCCCAAGCCAACGGTGTGGCAGGACTCTGACGTCAGGCAGAGGTTTGGCTTTTGGAACAGCTCCATTGGCTGGGGAATGTTTCTCTGCCTTGGACAGAGATCATGTTTTCCCTGCTGTTGTCAACTGTAACGTGACATTATATCTGCAACATACAATGTATCATGTCCCAGGACTGAATAAGATAGAAACCTCTTGAAGCTGACCTACGCTCCAGGAGTGGTACAACTACCCAGTACGTAGTGAAGCTGGCCTACG
>NW_019943251.1:0-11327 GCF_002910315.2 Salvelinus sp. IW2-2015 | reverse complement strand
CACCCAGGAGAAGTACAACTACCCAATACGTAGTGAAGCTGGCCTACGATCCAGGAGAAGTACAAACTACCCAGTACGTATGGAAGCTGGCCTACGATCCAGGAGAAGTACAACTACCCAGTACGTAGTGAAGCTGGCCTACGATCCAGGAGAAGTACAACTACCCAGTACGTAGTGAAGCTGGCCTAGGCTCCAGAAGAGATATACAACTACCCAGTACGTAGTGAAGCTGGCCTACGCTCCAGGAGAAGTACAACTACCCAGTATGTACCAAAGATGTGTCCTGTACCCACTGTAGATGTGATGGTGTTGTAGAGGAACATCCTGTACCACTGTGGATGTGAGTGGTGCTGTAGAGGAACATCCTGTACCAATGCAGCCCCAATGTGGATTGTGAGTGTGCATTAATCTCCTTCTTGTGTACAACTACCCAGTACGTAGTGAAGCTGGCCTACGATCCAGGAGAAGTACAACTACCCAGTACGTAGTGAAGCTGGCCTAGGCTCCAGAAGAGATATACAACTACCCAGTACGTAGTGAAGCTGGCCTACGCTCCAGGAGAAGTACAACTACCCAGTATGTAGCCAAAGATGTGTCCTGTACCACTGTAGATGTGAGTGGTGTTGTAGAGGAACATCCTGTACCACTGTGGATGTGAGTGGTGCTGTAGAGGAACATCCTGTACCACTGTGGATGTGAGTGGTGCATTAGAGGAACATCCTGTACCACTGTGGATGTGAGTGGTGCTGTAAAGAGGAACATCCTGTACCACTGTAGATGTGAGTGGTGCTGTAGAGGAACATCCTGTACCACTGTAGATGTGAGTGGTGCAGTAAAGAGGAACATCCTGTACCACTGTATATGTGAGTGGTGCTGTAGAGGGAACATCCTGTACCACTGTAGAATGTGAAGTGGTGCTGTAGAGGGAATCCTGGTACCACTGTGGATGTGAGTGGTGCTGTAGAGACAGCATTCCTGGTTACCACTGTAGATGTGAAGTGGGTGCTGGTAGAGGAACATCCTGTACCACTGTAGTACTGTGAGTGGTGCTTAGAGAACATCATGTTACCACTGGTAGAATGGTGGAGTGGTGCTGTAGGAGGAACATCCTGTACACGTGGAGTGAGTGGGTGCTGTAGAGGAACATCCAAGCCCATGTTTATCTTCTCTGCCTTAACGTAGAGGCGTGTTTATCTCTCTGCCTAACGTAGAGGCGTGTTTATCTCTCTGCCTTAACGTAGAGGCGTGTTTATCTCTCTGCCTTAACGTTAGAGGTTGTGTTTATTACTCTCCTTCTGCCTTAACGTAGAGGCGTTGTTTATCTCTCTGCTTAACGTAGAGGTGTGTTTTTATCTCTCTGCCTTACCGTAAGAGGCGTGTTTATCTCTTCTGCCTAACGTAGAAGGCGTGTTTATCTCTCTGCCTTAAACGTAAAGAGGCGTGTTATATCTCTCTGCCTAACGTAGAAGGCGTGTTTATCTCTCTGCCTTAACGTAGAGGCGTGTTTATCTCTCTGCCTTAACGTAGAGGTGGTGTTTATCTCTCTGGCCTTAACATAAGAGGGTGGTTTATCTCTCTGCCTTAAACGTAGAGGTGTGTTACTATCTGCTTAAACGTAGAAGGCGTGGTTTATGCTCTACATGCCTTACAGTAGAGGCGTGTTTAAAATCTCTCTGCCTTAACGTAGAAGGAGGATGAAGTATAGACAGCAGCTCTGAACAACCTGATCAGCTCACCGTCCATTCAATCATTAGGGAGGTTTTGTGTAAAAAGTGAAAATCACATTAAACGATACAAACCGGCGTAGCTACACTCAATAATTAATATTTCGCAAGAGCTTAGCAAAAATAAAGGCTAAATTGTTGAATTGCCTTTGAAAGCCTTCCTCACCAAAAGCTTAACAGCTAACATTTCAATTTGGCCTTTCAAGCCCGTAGTGTAACATGAATTCATTCGTTTCATCTATTTAAAGCAGTGTTTACACCTTATCTGGACACAGAGAACTAAGGCCCCTACTCTGCTCTAAGGACTCTACAAGCTGTCAAGTGGAGCACCAAGGAAGGGGTAAACCCATGGGGGTGGGTGGTCCATTACGTGCCAGGGCAAGGGTAAACCAGGGTGAGTGTTGTTCATTACGTGCCAGGGAACAGGGTAAACCCAGGGTGTGGTGGTCCATTACGTGCCATGGGGCAGGGTAAACCCAGGTGAGGTGTCCCATTACGTACAGGACACCACCCCCCCCCCCCTGGGTAAACCCAGGTGACGGTGTTCATTATGTGCCAGGGTAGGGTAAAACCAGGGTGAGGTGGTCATTTGTGACCAGGGCAGGGTAAACCCAGGGTAGGTGGTCTTCATGGTGCCAGGGCAGGGTAAACCAGGGGTGGAGGTGGTTCATTACGTGCCAGAAGGGTAAACCAGGTGAGGGGTTCAATTATGTGTCAGGGCAGTGAAACGCAGGGTGAGGTGGTCATTACGTGCGCAGGACAGGGGTAAACCCAGGGTGAGGGTGGTCATTACGTGCCAGGCAGGGTAAACCCAGGGTGAGGTGGTGTCATTGACCGTGCCAGAAAGGCCAGGGTAAAACCAGGGTGAAGGCGTCTTAACGTGACAGGGTAGGGTAAACCCAGGGTGAGGTCTTTCCATTACGTAACAGGGCAGGGTAAACCCCAGGGTGAGGTGTCATTATGTGTCAGGGCAGGGCTAAACCCCAGGGTGAGGTGTGTTTCATTACGTGCCAGGGCAGGGTAAAACCCAGAGGTTGAGAGTGTTCATTTACGTGCCAGGGCAGGGTAAACCCAGGGTTGAGGTGGTCATTATGTGTCAGGGCAGGGTGTAACCCAGGGTGAAAGGTGTTCATCACGTCCAGGGCAGGGTAAACCCCAGGGTGAGGTGTTCATTATGTGCCAGACAGGGTTAACCCAGGGTGAGGTGTCCATTACGTAAACAGGGCAGGTAAAACCCAGGGTCGAGGTGTTCATTACGTGCCAGGGCAGGTAAACCCAGGGTGAGGTGTTCATTACGTAACAGGGCAGGGTAAACCCACGTGGTGAGTGTGTGCATTAACATAAACAGGACAGGGTTAAAACCCAGGGTGAAGAGTAAGCAGGGAGGGTAAACCAGGGTGAGGTGTCCATTACGTGCCAGGGCCAGGTAAACCCAGGAGGTGAGGTGTTCATTACGTGTCAGGGCAGGGTAAACCCAGGGGTGAGGTGTTTCATTTGTGTCAGGCGGCAGGGTAAACCCAGGGTGAGCTGTTGGGTTTCATTACTTGCCAGGCAGGGTAAACCTCAGGGTGAGGGTGGTCATTACATGCCCAGGGCAGGGTAACGCCCAGGGGTGACGGTGTGTATTACGTGTCAGGGCAGGGTACCCAGGGTGGAGGTGTCATTAACGTGCCAGGGCAGGGTAAACCCAGGGTGGGTGGTCAATTACGTGCCAGGAACAGGGGTAAACCCGCAGGGTGAGTGATCATTACGTGCCAGGGCAGGGTAAACCCAGGGGTGAGGTGTCATTGCGTGCCAGGGCAGGGTAAACCCCAGGGTGAGGTGTTCATTACGTTGCCAGGGAGGGTAACCCATTACGTGCCAGGGCAGGGTAAACCCAGGGTGAAGGGTGGTATTACGTGCCAGGGCAGGGTAACCCAGGGGTGAGGTGATCATTACGTCCAGGGTAACCCCAGGGTGAGGTGATCATTATGTGCCAGGTAACCCCAGGGTGAGGTGCATCTTACGTGCCAGGTAACCCCAGGGTTGAGGTGAATCATACGTGCAGGTACCCCAGGGGTGAGGTGATTCCAATACGTGCCAGGGTAACCCCAGGGTGAGGGATCATTACGTGCAGGGATAACCCTAGGGTGAGGATGATCATTACGAGCCCCACCATCTCTCAGACTCGAACACAAGGCCTCTCTGTCTCTATTTAAACTCTGTAAAACTGAGACGGCTCACACCAACCCGACCCGTCCAGGAAAGTACTCTGTCTGAGGGAAAATCTGCATCCATCTGACCCTCTCCTCTCTATCTCTATATATCAGGGGAAAGCTTAGCGAGCATCTCAGCTGGACCCTCTCTCTATTATCAGGGGAAGCTTAGCGAGCGTCTCGGGAGAGAGGATCCCACATGTTTAAGACGTTTCAGCTCCATTACTGCTGGACGGAGAGTAATTTACAGATGACCCTCTCTCAACATCACCGCACGCACGGCTCTCTCTCTCGTTCATAACCCCGGATAGCTGGACCGGCCGCCGCGGGCGAACGCGAAGCTGAGCCCCCAGGCAGGGTGGCTGGTGACTGGTCGGATAGCTTGGAGCCCGGGCCAGAGCTCCTAGCGGTGGCTGGTGACTGTGTCGATAGCGGAGCCGGGCCAGAGCTCAGCGTGGCTCTGGTGACTGGTCGGATAGCTGGAGCCCGGGCCAGAGCTCGGCGGTGGGCTGGTGACTGGTCGGATAGCTGGAGCCAATCCGGCGAGCTCAGGCGCTATGGCGGACAGCTGCTAGGCGTGAGTGTGGCTGGGTGACTGGTCTCTGTATTTAATCATTAAGGATTAGCATGCTAAAGAACAGCAGACAGAGCAGAGACGCTAATAAGGGATTTAAGAACTGATAACAGTTAACTCACCATATGGCATGTCCCATATCTTCATTCTCTGTTTTGCTCCACACACACACCACACACACACCACACACACACAACCGACACACACCTACACACACACACACACACACACACACACACACACACACACACACACACACACAACACACACACACACACAAGTTTTCTTACAATAATATTCCGCCGGTGTTTACTTCCCCAAATCTGCAAGAATAAACCATTGTGTTACCGCGGGCGACCGCCCTCTGCCTATTAGATATGTGTTCGTGCTCAGATTACAGCATCGGATGTCTGCCAGGCTCTTCTCTGTTTCGTTTCTCCATATACAGCTGAAGCTCAGGGGTCCTAATCTGGATTACATTCTACATAGCTCCAGTGGTCTAATCTGGATTAGATCTAATAGGCTCAGGGGTCTAACTGGATTATTTTTCATCTCATAGGCTCAGGTGGTCTAATCTGGATTAGATCTACATAGGCTCAGGGGTCTAATCTGGATTACATCTACATAGGCTCATTGGTCTAATCTGGATTACATTACATAGGCTCAGGGTCTAATCTGGATTACATCTACATAGGCTCAAGGGGTCTAATCTGGATTACATTTTACATAGGATCAGTGGTATAATCTGGATTACATCTACATAGGCTCAGTGGTCTAATCTGATTAGATCTAACATTAGGCTCTGTTCTTACTCTGGATTACATCTACATAGCCAGTGTTCTAAATCTGGGTATTACATCTACATAGGCCTAGTGTTCTAATCTGGATTGACATCTCATAGGCTCAGTGTTCTAATCTGGATTACATCTACATTAGGATCGTGGTCTAATCTGGATTACATCTACATAGGCTCAGGGGTCTAATCTGGATTACATCTACATAGGATTGAGGGTCTAATCTGGATTACATCTACATTAGCTCAGGGGTCTAACTTTGGATACATCTACATAGGCTCAGGGGTCTAATCTGGATTACATCTACATAGGCTCAGTGATCTAATCTGGATTACATCTACATAGGCTCAGTGGTCTAATCTGGATTACATCTACATTAGGCTCAGTGGTCTAATCTGGATTACATCTACATAGGATCAGGGGTCTAATCTGGATTACATCTACATAGGCTCAGTGGTTTGAGGGAGAGGACTAACTAGTGTCTCCAAGTGTCTACAGTCCTCACCTCTCCAGACTGTGGGTTGAGGGAGAGGATTAACTGGTGTCTCAAGTGTCTACAGTCCTCACTCTCCAGGCTGTGGGTTTGAGGGAGAGGACTAACTGGTGTCTCCAAGTGTCTACAGTTCCTCACCTCTCCAGACTGTGGGTTTGAGGGAGAGGCTTACTGGTGTCTCCAAGTGTCTACAGTCCTCACCTCTCCAGACTGTGGGTTTGAGGGAGAGGACTAACCAGTGTCTCTCTAAGTGTCTACAGTCCTCACCTCTCCAGACTGTGGGTTTGAGTGAGAGGACTAACCGGTGTCTCTAAGTGTCGACAGTCCTCACCTCTCCAGACTGTGCACAGTTCCTTAGTAATGTCAAAACACTTTTATGACTCAAATAAATAACATTCTACTAGAATGTGTTTATTAGCTGTCCTAGCTTTGCCATTGAGCAACTGAGGCAAAACAATTATATTTTTACATTTGGAACACAGAACTGCACCCGAACCCCCCCCCCCCGCACCACCATTACACAATCACTGTTGTTGTTACGCAATCTAAAACCGTACACAGCTGGTTCTGTGTTTGTAGTCCAGGATATCACGCAGGCCGTGTTTAACCCTTTCCATGACCGGCGGGGGATTGGAACATTTGGGCCACCATAGAACGGAGTCAGGAGTGTGTTTGTTCCGCAGCTAATTTGTCTTCACAATAAAAACAAACATACTTATTCCATTTAGGACAACCCAGGGATCACAAACAGACTTATTCCATTTAGGACAACCCAGGGATCACAAACATACTTATTCCATAAAGGACACCCCAGAGGATCACAAACAGACTTATTCCATACAGGACAACCCAGAGGATCACAAACAGACTTATTCCATTCAGGACAACCCAGAGGATCACAAACATACTTATTCCATAAAGGACACCCCAGAGGATCACAAACATACTTATTCCATACAGGACAACCCAGAGGATCACAAACAGACTTATTCCATTCAGGACAACCCAGGGGATCACAAACATACTTATTCCATACAGGACAACCCAGAGGATCACAAACAGACTTATTCCATAAGGACAACCCAGAGGATCCCAAACAGACTTATTCCATAAAGGACACCCCAGAGGATCACAAACAGACTTATTCCATACAGGACAACCCAGAGGATCACAAACATACTTATTCCATTTAGGACAACCCAGGGATCACAAACAGACTTATTCCATAAAGGACACCCCAGAGGATCACAAACAAACATACTTATTCCATACAGGACAACCCAGGGATCACAAACATACTTATTCCATAAAGGACACCCCAGAGGATCACAAACAAACATACTTATTCCATACAGGACACCCCAGAGGATCACAAACAAACAGACTTATTCCATTCAGGACAACCCAGGGATCACAAACAGACTTATTCCATACAGGACAACCCAGGGATCCCAAACAGACTTATTCCATACAGGACAACCCAGGGATCCCAAACAGACTTATTCCATACAGGACAACCCAGGGATCCAAAACAAACATACTTATTCCATACAGGACAACCCAGGGATCCCAAACAAACATACTTATTCCATACAGGACAACCCAGGGATCCCAAACAGACTTATTCCATACAGGACAACCCAGGGATCCCAAACATACTTATTCCATACAGGACAACCCAGGGATCCCAAACAAACAGACTTATTCCATACAGGACAACCTGTACTATTCACTATCTGGACTATTCACTATCTGGACTATACATTAGCTGGACTATACACTAATCTGGACTATATACTATCTGGGACTATTCATTATCACTATTCACTATCTGGACTATCCACTATCTGGAGTATTCACTATCCGGACTATTCACTATCCGGACTATCCACTATCCGGACTATCCACTATGCGGACTATCCACTATCCGGACTATTCACTATCCGACTATTCACTCTTCTGGATTATCCACTATCTGAACTATTCACTATCTGGACTATTCACTATCTGGACTATTCACTATCTGGACTATTCACTATCTGCGACTATTCACTATCTGGATTATCCACTATCTGGACTATTCACTATCTGGACTATCCACTATCTGGACTATCCACTATCTGGATTATCCACTATCTGGACTATTCACTATCTGGACTATTCACTATCCTGGACTATTCACTATCCTGGACTATTCACTATCTGGACTATACACTATCTGGACTATTCACTATCTGGACTATTCACTATCTGGACTATTCACTATCTGGACTATTCACTATCTGGACTATTCACTATCCTGGACTATTCACATTCCTGACTATTCACTATCTGGACTATTCACTATCTGGACTATTCCTATCTGGACATTCACTATCCTGGACTATTCACTATCCTGGACTATTCACTATCTGGACTATCCACTATCTGGACTATTCACTATCTGGACTATTCACTATCCTGGACTATTCACTATCCTGGACTATTCACTATCTGGACTATACACTATCTGGACTATTCACTATCTGGACTATCCACTATCTGGACTATTTACTATCTGGACTATTTACTATCTGGACTATTCACTATCTGGACTATTCACTATCTGAGACTATTACTATCTGGACTATCCACTATCTGGACTATTTACTATCTGGACTATTTACTATCTGGACTATTCACTATCTGGACTATTCACTATCTGGACTATCCACTATCTGGATTATCCACTATCTGGACTATTCACTATCTGGACTATTCACTACTCTGGACTATTCACTATCCTGGACTATTCACTATCCTGGACTATTTCACTATCCTGGACTATTCACTATCCTGGACTATTCCACTATCTGGACTATTCACTATCTGGACTATTCACTATCTGGACTATTCACTATCTGGACTATTCACTATCTGGGACTATTCACTATCCTGGACTATTCACTATCCTGGACTATTCACTATCTGGACTATTCACTATCTGGACTATTCACTATCTGGTACTATCCACTATCTGACTATTTACTATCTGGACTATTTACTATCTGGACTATTCACTACCTGGACTATTCACTATCTGGACTATCCACTATCTGGACTATTTACTATCTGGACTATTCACTATCTGGACTATTCACTATCTGGACTATTTACTATCTGGACTATTTACTATCTGGACTATTCACTACCTGGACTATTCACTATCTGGACATTTACTATCTGGACTATCCACTATCTGGACTATTTACTATCTGGACTATCCGTAACGTGTTTTGCTCTAAGTACATTTACATTTACATTTAAGTCATTTAGCAGACGCTCTTATCCAGAGCGACTTACAAATTGGTGCATTCACCTTATGAAATCCAGTGGAACAACCACTTTACAATAGTGCATCTAATCTTTTAAGGGGAGGGGTGGGGTTTAGGAGGATTACTTTATCCTAGGTATTCCTTAAAGAGGTGGGGTTTCAGGTGTCTCCGGAAGGTGGTGATTGACTCCGCTGACCTGGCGTCGTGAGGGAGTTTGTTCCACCATTGGGGTGCCAGAGCAGCGAACAGTTTTGACTGGGTGAGCGGGAACTGTACTTCCTCAGAGGTAGGGAGGCGAGCAGGCCAGAGGTGGATGAACGCAGTGCCCTTGTTTGGGTGTAGGGCCCGATCAGAGCCTGAAGGTACGAGGTGCCGTTCCCCTCAAGTAGGAGACAAGATGTGGCCACAAAGCAGCAGCTGTCGACGGTCTCAGCTGTGGCCTGGACAATAGGGCTTATTAATGAGGCTTTTAAAGCTCCCTCACTCCTCAGGGTGAAAAGAAAGATAGAGAGAGAGAGAGGGCCAGGGAGGGAGAAGAGGGAGAGAGAGGGGGCCAGGGAGGGAGGAAGAGGGAGAGTAAAGAGAGAAGAGAGAGAGAGAGAGAGAGACAGGGCCAGGGAGGAGAAGAGGGAGAGTAAAGAGAGAAAGAGAGAGGAGAGAGAGACAGGCCAGGGAGGGAGAAGAGGAGAGTAAAGAGAGAAAGAGAGAGAGAGAGAGGGTCAGGGAGGGAGAAGAGGTAGAGTAAAGAAGAAGAGAGAGAGAGAGAAGAGGGTCAGGGAGGGAGAAGAGGGAGAGTAAAGAGAGAAGAGAGAGAGAGAGAGAGGGTCAGGGAGGGAGAAGAGGGAGAGTAAAGAGAGAAAGAGAGAGAGAGAGAGAGGGGTCAGGGAGAGGAGAAAGAGGAGAGTAAAGAGAGAAATTAGAGAGAGAGAGGACAGGAGGGGAGAAGAGGGAGAGTAAAGAGAGAAAGAGAGAGAGAGAGAGGGACAGGGAGGAGAAGAGGGAGAGTAAAGAGAGAAGAGAGAGAGAGAGTGAAGGGAGAGAGCCTGAAGTTGAGAGAGGAAGAGAATATGAGAGAGAGAGACAGAAAGAGAGAAAGAGAGAGAGACAAAAAGAGAGAGAGAGAGAGAGACAGAAAGAAAGAAGAGACAGAAAGAAAGAGACGAGGAGAAGAAAGAAGAGAAGGACACACAGAGAGACAAAGAGAGAGAGAGAGACACACATAGAGACAAAGAGAGAGGACAGTGATGATAGTCTCCTCAATTAAATTATAAAATACACAGACAACAAATTCCAATTGGCTTAAACTCTTTAACATCATCCTTAGCTCTGTCATCTTCCCCGATATTTGGAACCAATGATGATCCCCCCCCAATCTACAACAGTGAGACACTAAACTTTACCGTGGCAACAGCAACCTTGGAAAAATCCTCTGCATTATCATAGCAGACTCGTACATTTCAGTGAAAACAATGTACTGAGCAAATGTAATATTGGCTTTTTACCTAATTAACGTACGACTGACCACCCTAATTGACAAACAAACAAAATGAAAGTCTCGTCATGCTTTGTTGATTTCAAAAAAGCATTTGTCTTACTTTGGCATGAGGGTCTGCTATACAAATTGATGGAAAGTGGTGTTGAGAGAAAAACATAGGACATAAAATCCATATACACAAACAAGTGTGCGGTTAAAATAGGCAAAACAACACAGCCATTTCTTTCCACAGGGCCGTGGGGTGAGACAGGGCCGTGGGGTGAGAGGGCCGTGGGGTGAGACAGGGCCGTGGGGTGAGACAGGGATGCAGCTTAACCCAACCCTCTTCACCCTACTAGAATCTCAAGTCACATGTCTACTGTTTGCTGATGATCTGGTGTTTCTGTCACCAACCAAGGAGGGCCTACAGCAGCACCTAGATCTTCTACACAGATTCTGACAGACCTGGGCCCTGACAGTAAATCTCAGTAAGACAAAAATAATGGTGTTCCAGGACCACAAAACACACATTCCATCTAGACACCGTTGCTCTAGAGCACACAAAAAACTATACATACCTCGGCATAAACATCAGCACCACAGGTAACTTCCACAAAGCTGTGAACGATCTGAAAGGCAAGGCCAGAAGGGCCTTCAATGCCATCAAAAGGAACATAAAATTCAACATACCAATTAGGATCTGGCTAAAAATACTTGAATCAGTTATAGAACCCATTGCCCTTTATGGTTGTGAGGTCT
>NW_019943250.1:168347-175682 GCF_002910315.2 Salvelinus sp. IW2-2015 | reverse complement strand
ATTGTCTGTGAGTATAACAGAACTGATATGGCAGGTGAAAACCTGAGGAAAATCCATCCAGGAAGTGCCATTATTTTGAAATGGGTGTTTTTCCATTGAAAGGGATATGACCCAGATTGCTTTCCGTATGGCTTCCACTAGATGTGAACAGTCTTTAGACATTGTTTCAGGCTTTTATTCTGAAAAATKAGGGAGAATGACTACTTTGAATGAGTGGACAGAGGAAAGTCCCATAGCTGTTTGGTGCGCGCTCGCCTTTCGTTGTTTTTCCTTTATATTGACGACGCTATTGTCCGGTATAAATATTATTGATTATTTAGACAAAGAACAACCTGAGAATTGATTATTAACATCGTTTGACATGTTTCTACGAACTTTACTGGTACTATTTGGATTTTTGGTCTGCCTGTTGTGACCGCCTTTGAGCCAATGGAATACTGAACAAAACGAGTCAACAAAAGGTTTTTGGACATAAAGAGGGACTTTATCGAACAAAACAAACATGGAGACTTGTGAGTGCAACCATATGAAGATCATCAAAGGTAAGTGATTAATTGTATTGCTATTTCTGACTTTTGTGACTAATCTACTTGGCTGGAAATTGTTTGTATGGTTTTGTGTGCTGGGCGCTGTCCTCAGATAATTGCATGGTTTGCTTTCGCCGTAAAGCCTTTTTAAAATCTGGCACAGCGGCTGGATTAACAAGGAGTTAAGCTGTATTTTGATGTATTACACTTGTGATTTTATGAAAGTTAAATATTTATAATACTGTCATTTGAATTTGGCGCTCTGCAATTTCACCGGATGTTGACGAGGTGTCCCGCTAGCGGCATGCCTTTCCCAAAACAGGCCTAAATACATGTGTAATGGGTAGAAGTGTGTGTGTGTGTGTGTGTGTGCTGTCTCTTATACACATCTAGATGTGTATAAGAGACAGCTAGTGTGGGGAGCAGGAACAGGGCATACTGGACCATGGAGGCGCACAGTAGGCCTGGTGCGTGGTGCCGGAACTGGTGGTACGGGACTGGGGGCACGCACCACTGGGCGAGTGCGGGGAGCAGGAACAGGGCACACTGGACCATGGATGCGCACAGTAGGCCTGGTGCGTGGTGCCGGAACTGGTGGTACCGGACTGGGGGCACGCACCACTGGGCGAGTGCGGGGAGGAGGAACAGGGCACACTGGACTCTCGAGGCGCACTATAAGCCTGGTGCGTGGTACCGGCGGTAGCGGGCTGAGGGCACGCACCTCAGGGCGAGTGCGGGGAACAGTGCGTACAGGGCTCTGGAGACGCACAGTAGGCCTGGTGCGTGGTGCCAGAACTGGTGGTACCGGGCTAGGAACACACACCACTGGGCGAGTGAGGAGAGGAGGAACAGGGTGTACTGGACTCTGGAGACGCACACGTACCTCAGGGCGAGTGCTGGGGGCTGGAACTGGAGCCCTGGTATGTGGTGGAGGGCTGCTGCAAGGAGGTGGCACAGGACGTGCAGGGCTAGGGAAGCGCACAGGAGGCCTGGTGCGTGGGGCTGGCACAGTCTTCACCAGACGGCTAGCACGCACCTCAGGACGAGTATGGAGAGCTGACTCAGGTGACATCAAATCCCCGACACGCTCCGTCGGGCAGATGTCGTGCCTTATGACCCAAACCAGCACCTCCCTCATAACTCTCTCCTCCAATCTCCCCATTAACTCCTTTACTGTCTCTGCTTCGCTCACCTCCAATACCGCCCTGACCGGCTCTGGTTCCATCCTTGGCTCCTTACGGTAAGCAGGGGGAGTTGGCTCAGGTCTGACTCCTGACTCTGCCACACCCCCCCTGTTTCCCCCCTCCCAATACATTTTTGGGGCTGCCTCTCAGGCTTCCAGCCGCGCTGCCGAGCTAGCTCCTCATAATGACGCCTCTCTGCTTTCGCTGCCTCCAGCTCTGCCTTGGGGGGATAATATTCGCCTGGCTCTGCCMAGGGTCCTTTACCGTCCAACTCGTCTTCCCATGTCCATTCCTCMTTCTCGCGCTGCTCCTGCTGCCGCTGCCTGTTACCASGCTGCTTGGTTACCACGCTGCTTTAGAACAAAACAATAAACAGATGAAAAYCAACGAAGCTACAGTCCCGAACTAGTGAACACAGACAAAACAGGAACACACTAACAGGAACAATCACCCACAAAACACACTACAAAACAGGCTACCTAAATATGGTTCCCAATCAGAGACAACGCAAAACACCTGTCTCTGATTGAGAACCATATCAGGCCAAACAYAGAAATAGACAAACCAGACAAACAACATAGAATGCCCACACAGATCACACCCTGACCAACCAAAACATAAAACATACAAAGCAAACTCTGGTCAGGGCGTGACAGAGCTGGTGTAACTGAGTCAGGTTTGTAGGCCTCCTTGCTCGCACACGCTTTTTCCGTTCTGCCCACACATTTTCTATAGGATTGAGACAGGGCTTCTGTGGTGGCCACGTCCAATACCTTGGACTTGTTGTCCTTAAAATCTGCTGCGGGAAAGGGGCAGTATTTTCACCTCCGGATGAAAAGCGTTGCCCAAAGTAAACTGCCTGTTACTCAGGCCCAGAAGCGTAGGATATGCATATTAATGTAGTGTATTTGGATAGGACACACTCTAAAGTTTCCAAAACTGTTAAAAAATTGTCTGTGAGTTATAACAGAACTGATATGGCAGGTGAAAACCTGAGGAAATCCATCCAGGAAAGTGCCCATTATTTTTGAAATGGGTTGTTTTTTTCCATTGTGAAAGGGATATGACCAGATTGCTTTCCTTATGGCTTCACTAGATGTGAACAGTCTTTAGACATTGTTTCAGGCTTTTATTCTGAAAAATGAGGGAATGACTACTTTTGAATGAGTGGACAGAGGAAAGTCCCATAGCTGTTTGGTGTGCGCGCTCCGCCTTTCGTTGTTTTTCCTTTATATTGACGACGCTATTGTCCGGTATAATATTATTGATTATTTAGACAAAGAACAACCTGAGAATTGATTATAACATCGTTTGAACATGTTTCTACGAACTTTACTGTACTATTTGGATTTTGGTCTGCCTGTTGTGACCGCCTTTGAGCCAATGAATACTGAACAAAACGAGTCAACAAAAGGTTTTTGGACATAAAAGAGGACTTTATCGAACAAAACAAACATGGAGATTGTGAGTGCAACCATATGAAGATCATTCAAAGGTAAGTGATTAATTGTATTGCTATTTCTGACTTTTGTGACTAATCTACTTGGCTGGAAATTGTTTGTATGGTTTTGTTGTGCTGGGCGCCTGTCCTCAGATAATTGCATGGTTTGCTTCGACCGTAAAGCCTTTTAAAATGGATTAACAAGGAGTTAAGCTATTTTGATGTAATATTACACTTGTGATTTTATGAAGTTAAAATTTATAATACTGTCATTTGAATTTGGCGCTCTGCATTTCACCGGATGTTGACGAGGTGTCCCGCTAGCGGCATGCCTTCCCAAACAGGTTTTTAAGCCATTTGCACAAACTTTGGAAGGAAGTATGCTTTGGGGTCATTGTCCAATTTGGAAGACCCATGTTGCGACCATGCTTTAACTTCCTGACTGATGTCTTGATATGTTGCTTCAATATATTCACATAATTTTCCATCCTCATGATTCATCTATTTTTTGTGAAGTGCACCAGTCCCTCCTGTAGCAAAGCACCCCACAAACATTGATGCTGCCACTCCATGCTTCACGTTGGGATGGTGTTCTCGGCGGGGGGTACCGGAGGTATGTCGGACGGGGCCAACAGTTCTCCTGACCCCTCCTGTTCTCAGCCTCCACTATTTATGCTGCAGTAGTTCATGTGTCGGGGGGCTAGGGTTCCAGTCTGTTATTCTGGAGTATTTCTCCTGTCTTATCCGGTGTCCTGTGTGAATTTAAGTATGCTCTCTAATTCTCTCTCTCTCTCTCTTTTTTTCTCTTTCTTCTTTCTCTCTTTCTTCTTCTTTCTTTCTTTTCTTTCTTTCTCTCTCTTGGGGGAACTGAGACCTTGGACCATGCCTCAGGACTACCTGGCCTTGATGACTCCTTGCTGTCCCCAGTCCACCTGCCGTGCTGCTGCTCCAGTTTCAACTGTTCTGCCTGCGGCTATGGAACCCTGACCTGTTCCACGACGTGCTACCTTGTCCCAGAACCTGCTGTTTTCAAACTCTCTAGAGACAGCAGGAGCGGTAGAGATACTGCTGGATGATAGGCTATGAAAAGCCAACTGACATTTACTCCTGAGGTGCTGACCTGTTGCACCTCGTCAAACAACTGTGATTATTATTATTTGACCTTGCTGGTCATCTAATGAACATTGAACACTTGGCCATGTCTGTTAATCTTCACCGACACTGCCAGGAAGAAGACTGGGCCCCCCTCATAGCCTGGTTCCTTTCTACGTTTCTTCCTAGGTTCTGGCCTTTCTAGGGAGTTTTTCCTAGCCACCGTGCTTCTACACCTGCATGCTTGCTATTTTGGGGTTTTAGGCTGGGTTTCTGTAACAGCACTTTTGGACATCGGCTGATGTACGAAGGGCTATATAAATAAATTTGGATTTGATTTGATTTGGTGAGGACCTGCCTTTATGCTTTATGAATAATACATTTGATTGTTCTTCAGCTTGCAACGCTCCACCATTTTCCTCCAAACATAACAATGGTCTTGTGGCCAAACAGTTCTTATTTTTTGTTTCATCAGACCAGAGGACATTTCTCAAAAAAAATAAGATCTTTTGTCCCCATGTGCAGTGCAAACCGTAGTCTGGCTTTTTTATGGCGGTTTGGAGCAGTGGCCTTCTTCCTTGCTGAGCGGGCTTTCAGGTTATGTTCGATATAAGACTTGTTTTTACTTGTGGATCATAGATTACTTTTGTACCTTGTTTCTCCCGCATCTTCACTAATGTTCCTTTGCTGTTGTTTCTGGGATTGATTTGCACTTTTCGCACCAAAATATTTTAATCTCAGGAGACAGAACGCGTCTCGAACGCGGTATCGGCTTGTGCGGTCCCAGGTGGTTATACGTTGGTGTACTATTGTTTGTACATGATGAACGTGGGTTTTAACCTTTCAAGAAGTTTTTGGAAATCCTTTTCAAGGAATTGAACCAGACTTGTGGAGGTTTTAATTTTTTTTTCTGAAGTCTTGCTGATATTCTTTGATTTTCCCATATATCAAGCAAAAGAGGCACTGAGTTGAAGGTAGGACCTTGAAATACATTCACAGGTTACACCTCCAATTGACTCAAATTATGTTCAATTATGCCTATCAGAAGTTCTACAGCCATGACATCATTTTCTGGATTTTTTCAAGCTGTTTCAAGGCAACAGTTCAACGTGGTGCATGTAAAACTTTCTGACCCACTGGAATTGTATCAGTGAATTCTGAGTGAAATAATCTGTAGTATTAAACAATTTTGAAAATTACATTGGTTTCATGCACAAAAGTAGACAGTTCCTAACTGAACTGCCAAAAACTATAGTTTGTTAATTACAAAAAACTGGGAGTGGTTGAAAAACAGTTTTGAATGATTGCCCAACCTAAGTTTATGTAACTTCCTCACTTCAACTGTACAGTGCAGATCAATACTTCAAAAATTTCATTATTTTGCACAATATCTTATCACTGTACTCGGCTAACCATAGTTGACCAACTCCAACCACAATGTCTGACATTTATTCCATCTAATAAGTTCTATATCCATTCTAGTATTTTCTAATTCCTAATTCTCAGTTGGCCCCCAGACCCTGTTCTTTAGTGCCATGCAGATTAGTGTCCTCATAGCGGGGAGAACAGTAACTCTACCTCTGTTTTTCCAGTCACTTTGAAGCTTTGATAGAAGTTCAAAGCCCAAATTTCAACTCTTAAAACTTAAACTGTTGCTGTGAACTATCATATTGTTTTTTCATACACCTCTCTTTTCTGTTTATGTCTTCCCTCCTTTTGTACTTCCTACTCCAGCTCTATCTGTTCATTGGCGACGTTCCCTCCAGCTCGTTGCTCATCCAGTTGATGGCAGTGGCAGTTAGTGCAGTTGATGGATAGTGGGAGAAGGGTTGGCTGTTGGCTGTTTGCCAAATCGACTCAGTCATGTATATGAGCTTCTCTCTTTTGAAATGTTTAATAATACGACTATGGTTTTACTCTACACAACCCCAAGACTTTTCTATTTCTCTCACTCCTTTATGCGAAGACTCATTCTCCCATCTATATATTCATGTCTTCATCTTTCTTTATTTTTGCTCACCATTCATTTAATTTCCTCTAACTGATCCAATTAACACCCATTTCAGTTGTATCTACCTTTCACAATAACTACACACTTTACAAAAGCTGCTTAAAGCAAACTTACAAGAGGAGGTTTGACTGGATTAGTGATATGCTGTTATGATATGCTGGTACTGGTTCTGACAGTGTGGCTGGCTATTTTTGGAGTGCTATTTTTACTCTGACTCTCTTGGTAAAGTGCTCCTCTCCTGGGAGACAGGGTTGTGTGAACCACCTCAGGTCATGAAAGAAGTGTGTGTGGGGGGTTTATAAATAGAATATAAACACTTAATATATTTCAATGAACTGTTGGTATTGTCAGTGACAAGAAAAGGTTATTGTGGGGGTAAAATTGTCTGAGCAATAATTGTCAGCTTTTCTAGACAGAGAAAGGAATTACGGGAGTGAGGAGCAGCCTCCTGCATTGACTGAACTAAGCATTCCCCAGTTCAGTGGAGTGAGAACAGATGTGGTCTAAAAGCTCTGTGTCTCCATACAGAGCCAGTTTACATAATGGGTCCCAATTCAGTGTGTGTATGTCTCTCTGGGTGTATTGTGAATGTATATTTGTATGCCTGTGTGAATGATCTCTTTGTGTGTGCGTGTGACCGCAGGCATGCTGTGGTGTCCTCTGTGTCCCAGCAGCTTCCTCTGCAGCCGTATGACTGCATTCTGTAGATTCACTGTATTTGTGAAAGTTGCATTATTAATGATGGTAAAACTCATTGCTCTGCTGTTTAGGAGGCAAACTTTTCTTCACGCAAATTTCCCTTTCTGGTCAAGGGCTCAGCTTCCACTGACAATTTAACACATAACATCACAAATGTCCTCTGTGTCTTTACATGTGAAAACAGTTCAATCATACAGTCATATTGGACGCGTCATCAGAGGCGTCATGCCCATAGGGGCACAGGGCCACGTGCCCCTCAGATTTGTCCTGTTAACCCTTTCATGCGTGAGTTTCCAAATATTCTATACCGGTCGCCCCAGCGTTGAGTTCAAATATCTTAACGTCGTCCCAGCGTGAGTTCAATATCTCTAACGGATCGCC
>NW_019943250.1:160336-168322 GCF_002910315.2 Salvelinus sp. IW2-2015 | reverse complement strand
TTTGTACTTCCTACTCCAGCTCTATCTGTCATTGGCGACGTTCCCTCCAGCTCGGTGCTCATCCAGTTGAGCTGCAGTGGCAGTTAGTGCAGGTATGGATAGTGGAGGGAAGGTTGGCTGTTGGCTGTTTGCCAAATCGACTCAGTCATGTATATGAGCTTCCTCTCTTTTGAAATGTTTAATAATACGACTATGGTTTTACTCTACACAACCCCAAGACTTTTCTATTTCTCTCACTCCTTTATGCGAAGACTCATTCTCCCATCTATATATTCATGTCTTCATCTTTCTTTATTTTTGCTCACCATTCATTTAATTCCTCTAACTGATCCAATTAACACCCATTTCAGTTGTATCTACCTTTCACAATAACTACACACTTTACAAAGCTGCTTAAAGCAAACTTCAAAGAGGAGGTTTGACTGGATTAGTGATATGCTGTTATGATATGCTGGTACTGGTTCTGACAGTGTGGCTGGCTATTTTTGGAGTGCTATTTTTACTCTGACTCTCTTGGTAAAGTGCTCCTCTCCTGGGAGACAGGGTTGTGTGAACCACCTCAGGTCATGAAGAAGTGTGTGTGGGGGTTTATAAATAGAATATAAACACTTAATATATTTCAATGAACTGTTGGTATTGTCAGTGACAAGAAAAGGTTATTGTGGGGGTAAAATTGTCTGACAGATAATTGTCAGCTTTTCTAGACAGAGAAAGGAATTAGACGGAGTGTAGAGAGCAGCCTCCTGCATTGACGACTTAAGCATTTCCCCAGTTCAGTGGAGTGAGAAACAGAATGTGGTCTAAAAGCTCTGTGTCTCCATACAGAGCCAGTTTACATAATGGGTCCCAATTCAGTGTGTGTATGTCTCTCTGGGTGTATGTGTGAATGTATATTTGTATGCCTGTGTGAATGATCTCTTGGTGTGTGCGTGTGACGCAGGCATGCGTGTGTGTCCTCTGTGTCCCAGCAGCTCCTGCTGCAGCCGTATGACTGCATTCTGTAGATTCACTGATTTGTGAAAGTTTGCATTATTAATGATGGTAAAACTCATTGCTCTGCTGTTTAGGAGGCAAACTTTTTCTTCACGCAATTTTCCTTTTTCGGTCAAGGGCTCAGCTTCCACTGACAATTTAACACATAACATCACAAATGTCCTCTGTGTCTTTACTGTGAGAAAACAGTTCAATCATACAGTCATATTGGACGCGTCATCAGAGGCGTCATGCCATAGGGGACAGGGCCACGTGCCCCTCAGATTTGTCCTGTTAACCCTTTCATGCGTGAGTTCCAAATATCTATACGGTCGCCCCAGCGTGAGTTCCAAATATCCTATAACGGTCGCCCCAGCGTGAGTTCCAAATATCTTAACGGTCGCCCAGCGTGAGTTCCAAATATCTCTAACGGTCGCCCCAGCGTGAGTTCCAAATATCTCTAACGTCGCCCCAGCGTGAGTTCCAATATCTATAACGGTCGCCCCAGCGTGAGTTCCAAATATCTCTAACGGTCGCCCCAGCGTGAGTTCCAAATATCTCTAACGGTCGCCCCAGCGTGAGTTCCAATATTCTATAACGGTCGCCCCAGCGTGAGTTCCAATATCTTAACGTCCCCCAGCGTGAGTCAAATATCTCTAACGGCGCCCCAGCGTGAGTTCCAAATATCTCTAACGGTCGCCCCAGCGTGAGTTCCAAATATCTCTAACGGTCGCCCCAGCGTGAGTTCCAAATATCTCTAACGGTCGCCCCAGCGGAGTTCCAAATATCTCTAACGGTCGCCCCAGCGTGAGTTCCAAATATCTCTAACGGTCGCCCCAGCGTGAGTTCCAAATATCTCTAACGGTCGCCCCAGGGTGAGTTCCAAATATCTCTAACGGTCGCCCAGCGTGAGTCTCCAACATATCTCTAACGGTCGCCCAGCGTGAGTTCTAAATATCTCTAACGGTCGCCCCAGCGTGAGTTCCAAATATCTCTAACGGTCGCCCCAGCGTGAGTTCAAATATCTCTAACGGTCGCCCAGCGTGAGATCCAAAATATTCTAACGGTCGCCCAGCGTGAGTTCCAAATATCTCTAACGGTCGCCCCAGCGTGAGTTCTAAATATCTCTAACGGTGCCCCAGCGTGAGTTCCAAATATCTCTAACGGTCGCCCCAGCGTGAGTTCCAAATATCTCTAACGGTCGCCCCAGCGTGAGTTCCAAATATTTATAACGGTCGCCCCAGCGTGAGTTCCAAATATCTCTAACGGTCGCCCCAGCGTGAGGTCCAAATATCTCTAACGGTCGCCCCAGCGTGAGTTCAAATATCTCTAACGTCGCCCAGCGTGAGTTCCAATATCTCTAACGGTCGCCCCAGCGTGAGTTCCAAATATCCTAACGGTCCCCCAGCGTGAGTTCCAATATCTCTAACGGTCGCCCCAGCGTGAGTTCCAAATATCTCTAACGGTCGCCCCAGCGTGAGTTCTAAATATCTCTAACGGTCGCCCCAGCGTGAGTTCCAAATATCTCTAACGGTCGCCCCAGCGTGAGTTCCAAATATTCTCTAACGGTCGCCCCAGCGTGAGTTTCCAAATATTTCTAACGGTCGCCCCAGCGTGAGTTCCAAATATCTCTAACGGTCGCCCCAGCGTGAGTTCCAAAATCTTAACGGTCGCCCCAGCGTGAGTTCCAAATATCTCTAACGGTCGCGCCCAGCGTGAGTTCCAAATATCTCTAACGGTCGCCCCAGCTGAGTTGTTTTATGCACGTGATGTTAGAACGTTCTCTCCATTCCAGAATGTGATTGTTACGCACACAACGCAACAGTACATTTAATCCACGCTGCCCTCAAACCAAGGAATTAAGCCTGTTTTTATTTATAGGCTGTTTCAACTTCAATTTCAAATGATTTTCTAACAACTTTTTATTTTCTAAGAACAGTTTGAATTGAGGTGTGTTCCGCCTCCTCATTCATTCACATAAAAATTGTAATTTGAACTTTTGCTGACAACTTCATTTTTGGGACATTTCTGACCCGGACAAAATTCCCCAAGCACTTCCCAATTGTTTGTGCAGTTCAAGTCTGCAGACATTTGCGCATCTCCCGTCAGAACAGGATCTGCACACGTGTTCACATTTTCCATCTGTTGCCCGCATCGCAGTCATTGTTGTTTCGTTACTAATAATAACTTTGGAAATGTGTGCGTTTCTATCAAAGTAAGTGCCTTATTATGTTGTAATAGTTTCTGTATGTCGTTTCTATTGTAGCTTACTGTATGTATGGAGCAAAATATTTTTGTGTATATTCCTCTATCACTGCATCTCAGTGCATATGATATCAATACATATCATTGGGAGTCCCATAGGGCGGTGCACATTTGGCACAGCGTTGTCTGAGTTGGGCCAGTGTAGGCCATCATTGTAAATAATAATTTGTTGTTAAATGACTTGCCTAGTTAAATAAATAAAAAATATGACCATGGTTTGTTTATTTGGTCTATTCAGCATAGCTCTGTTCTGCCCTGTCTTGCCCTCTTGTGTGGAGCTCAAAAGTTAGTTTCTTACTGTTATGACTCAAATTTGGGATTTTGTCAATGCAATATACTATTTTTATAGCAGTGTTTATTTTGTTACTTCTTTGTAATATTGTTTTATTGCTATATCCTTATATTGTATTCTAATTAATAATTCCTCTTTATTCTGTACTTTCAGAAACCACAAACAGTATTTGCCAATATCATAACTGGAACTGGACATCTTTGGAGCTGAAGATTGAGGCCAGCTTTAGTATGCTAGCATACACTCCTTAACAGTTTTACTGGATGACAACACAGCAAGAAAACACATAGGCCAATATGTAATAGTCGTCTATTTTATTGCAGTATTGGTGGTTGGTTAAACAACAACTTGTTTTACTAGAGGGAAAAAAACAGAATATACATAACTCATATTTAATATTCATGCAGTGACTGAACAACAACTGCATTTCCACCCCCACCTCCAAAGGCAAAGTATCATGGCAGGTCACCTGTCAAGTCACCTGTCAAGTCACCTGTCAAGTCACCTGTCAAGTCACCTGTCAAGTCACCTGTCAAGTCACCTGTCAGGTCAGTCAGTCACTTATTGCTGCAGATGTGCTCAATAGTGCTTGAGCATGTGATACTCCTCAAAGCATGGTGAAATACATAGAGGTGTATCACAAGCTAAACACAGGTATTTTGTCATCTTCCTCTGCTTACTTCTCCTGGTGCCAGACAGGCAGACTTTGCAGTGCCTCCGTGTGTGACTACCTTGAGCAGCAGTTTGAGGGACTTTGCAGGGAAAATGCAATGCAGTGAGGCGTAAGGGATTGTCCGCAGTAGGGCGACCCCCAGTGGATGGGCGTCGAGGCATGTGGTGCTCCTCCAACAGCTCTCTCATGAGTTCTCTCTGTACTTTTGGTAGGTAATTACTTTACCTATGAGGGAGTGGGGAGGATGAGGGAAGGGAGAGGATGATGAGGCAGTGGGTAGGTGGGTGAGATATTGTCACTGTAATTGCACAATGGATTTGTATGAGAACTGTACATCCAATTACAAAAATACCTTGTTCAGTAATCATCTCACCTGTTAGTTGGCGGTGAACTATGCTGCCGTTGAGGGCAGCAGTGTCGATCAGATGGAAAACTATCTTCTTATACCACTTGGTCGTTTTCCGAGTGCATTCCACAAAGCTGTTTATCATGTCCGCCTTTTCCACTGCCCCCATATTGAGGTTATAGTCAAGCACGCAGTCTGGTTTGTTTCTCTCTCCCGTCAGGTGGTTCACCTTTCCTGTGTCCGACATGGTTGCTGTATGGACAGTGGAGAGGACATGGACGTCTCGTTTGTCATGCCACTTTACTGCCAGCTGTTGACTGTTCTCCTTGAACTCCACCTCCCCTCTCTGCATCTTCCTGCATCCGAATGCCGGCATCCCCTTCCTGTTTGACCTGACTGTGCCACATGCACCTGTGCTGTTGGGAAGCAGATGCTGGAAGAGTGTGGGACTGCTGTACCAATTGTCCACGTACAAAGTGTGTCCTTTGCCGAGATGAGGAGCCAGCATGGTCATCACCGTGGACCCGGACACCCCAAGCCCCTCATAATGTTGGATGTCAGTGGTGGACCCTGTGTAAACTATAATGTCCTGGACAAATCCGGTCTTCACGTCGCACATAACAAAGAACTTGACCCCAAACCTGTGCCTTTTGGAGGGAATATATTGACGGAACGCCAGCCTACCTTTCCATAACATCAGGGACTCATCAATGCATAGGTCCTTGTATGGCACAAAGACCAGACCAAATGCTGACGTCAGGCTGATAAGAACATTTCTTATTTTGTATAACGGGTCACTTAGGATGGCAGTAGCACTGTTGACTAAATGCAGGCATCGCAGCAGAACTAGGAAGCGGTCTTGGGAAAAGAAGGTGGCAAAGAAGGGAGTTGCAAACATAGGATCTGTGCTCCAGTATTCTGCTAGGGAGTTCTCCTTTACTATCCCCATGAGAAGGACTGTCACCAGGAAGGTATACATTTCACTAATTGTGGTTGTCACCCATTTAGCAAGTTTCCCCCTCACTCCTGGCTCTCTTCTCCTGTAGCTCCAAGGCATAGTGTTTGGTCTCCTCTACTATGTTTCCCACCAGCTCCTCTGTCAGAAACAACTTGAAGCACTCTGCCTCAGTTGGAAATGGCAAGGGGTGTTGCACTCCAGACTGGGACTCATCAAAGCAAACAGCAGGGCCAGGAGGGGTGAAATGGCTGGCGGCCTTCCAGCTACCACAGAACTCCTGTACTTCATCCACTGTCGGTCTGCCTCCATCACGACCAGCATCTTCAAAGGGACCTGGGACTTCATCAGTGGACAAGGGAACCTCAGATTCATGGTTCTCAATGGCTTCAAGGTTGGGGGGCAACTCCTCACTGTCACTGTCAGAATCTGATTCCTGACTTTCATACTCAGACTCATTGTCAGAATTGTAAAAAATCTCCAGAATTTCCACATTTGTGAGTTGTCTCCTTTGAAAAGACATTGCTAATGCTACAGCTTAACTCACTAGCTACATACATAAACAACAACACTGAATGGCTCAGAGTGGGAGTGAGAGGTTACGTGGTTGACTGCAGTCACGCACCACTTGTATCAATAAATCACTATCAGAAAATGTTTTGTGTGGTAATTATTTACAGTGGGGCAAAAAAGTATTTAGTCAGCCACCAATTGTGCAAGTTCTCCCACTTAAAAAGATGAGAGAGGCCTGTAATTTTCATCATAGGTACACTTCAACTATGACAGACAAAATTAGAAAAGAAATCCAGAAAATCACATTGTAGGATTTTTAATGAATTTATTTGCAAATTATGGTGGAAAATAAGTATTTGGTCACCTACAAACAAGCAAGATTTCTGGATCTCACANCTGTTCTTTAGTGCCATGCAGATTAGTGTCCTCATAGCGGGAGACAGTAACTCTACATCTGTTTTTCCAGTCACTTGAAAGTTGATGAAAGTTCAAAGCCAAATTTCAACTCTAAAACGTTAAACTGTGGTGAACTATCATATTGTCCTACACTCTCTTTTCTTGTTTATTGTCTCCCTCCTTTTGTACTTCCTACTCCAGCTCTATCTGTCATTGGCGACGTTCCCTCCAGCTCGTTGCTCATCCAGTTGAGCTGGCAGTGGCAGTTAGTGCAGTTGATGGATAGTGGAGGGAAGGGTTGGCTGTTGGCTGTTTGCCAAATCGACTCAGTCATGTATATGAGCTTCCTCTCTTTTGAAATGTGTTTAATAATACGACTATGGTTTTACTCTACACAACCCCAAGACTTTTCTATTTCTCTCACTCCTTTATGCRAAGACTCATTCTCCCATCTAATATATTCATGTCTTCATCTTTCTTTATTTTTGCTCACCATTCATTTAATTTCCTCTAACTGATCCAATTAACACCCATTTCAGTTGTATCTACCTTTCACAATAACTACACACTTTACAAAAGCTGCTTAAAGCAAACTTTCAAAGAGGAGGTTTGACTGGATTAGTGATATGCTGTATGATATGCTGGTACTGGTTCTGACAGTGTGGCYGGCTATTTTTGGAGTGCTATTTTTACTCTGACTCTCTTGGTAAAGTGCTCCTCTCCTGGGAGACAGGGTTGTGTGAACCACCTCAGGTCATGAAAGAAGTGTGTGTGGGGGGGTTTATAAATAGAATATAAACACTTAATATATTTCAATGAACTGTTGGTATTTGTCAGTGACAAGAAAAGGTTATTGTGGGGGAAAAATTGTCTGAGCAATAATTGTCAGCTTTTCTAGACAGAGAAAGGAATTAGACGGAGTGAGAGAGCAGCCTCCTGCATTGACTGACTAAGCATTTCCCCAGTTCAGTGGAGTGAGAAACAGAATGTGGTCTAAAAGCTCTGTGTCTCCATACAGAGCCAGTTTACATAATGGGTCCCAATTCAGTGTGTGTATGTCTCTCTGGGTGTATTGTGAATGTATATTTGTATGCCTGTGTGAATKAATCTCTTGGTGTGTGCGTGTGACCGCAGGCATGCGTGTGTGTCCTCTGTGTCCCCAGCAGCTTCCTGCTGCAGCCTGTATGACTGCATTCTGTAGATTCACTGTATTTGTGAAAGTTTGCATTATTAATGATGGTAAAACTCATTGCTCTGCTGTTTAGGAGGCAAACTTTTCTTCACGCAATTTCCCTTTTCTGGTCAAGGGCTCAGCTTCCACTGACAATTTAACACATAACATCACAAATGTCCTCTGTGTCTTTACTGTGAGAAACAGTTCAATCATACAGTCATATTGGACGCGTCATCAGAGGCGTCATGCCCATAGGGGGCACAGGGCCACGTGCCCGCTCAGATTTGTCCTGTTAACCCTTTCATGCGTGAGTTCCAAATATCTCTAACGGTCGCCCCAGCGTGAGTTCCAAATATCTCTAACGGTCGCCCCAGCGTGAGTTCCAAATATCTCTAACGGT
>NW_019943250.1:130536-154847 GCF_002910315.2 Salvelinus sp. IW2-2015 | reverse complement strand
TCACGCTGGGGCGACCGTTAGAGATATTTGGAACTCACGCTGGGGCGACCGTTAGAGATATTTGGAACTCACGCTGGGGCGACCGTTAGAGATATTTGGAACTCACGCTGGGGCGACCGTTAGAGATATTTGGAACTCACGCTGGGCGACCGTTAGAGATATTTGGAACTCACGCTGGGGCGACCGTTAAGATATTTGGAACTCACGCTGGGGCGACCGTTAGAGATATTTGGAACTCACGCTGGGGCGACCGTTAGAGATATTTGGAACTCACGCTGGGGCGACCGTTAAGATATTTGGAACTCCACGCTGGGGCGACCGTTAGAGATATTTGGAACTCACGCTGGGCGACCGTTAGAGATTATTTGTGAACTCACGCTGGGGCGACCGTATAACAAAGTATTGAGATAAACTTTTGTTATTGACCAAATACTTATTTTCCACCATAATTTGCAAATTCATTAAAAATGTGATTTTCTGGATTTTTTTTTCTCATTTTGTCTGTCATAGTTGAAGTGTACCTATGATGAAAATTACAGGCCTCTCTCATCTTTTTTAAGTAGGAGAACTTGCACAATTGGTGGCTGACTAAATACTTTTTTGCCCCACCGTATATATTTACTGTTTTATTCACATGTTTTCAATTACAGTTGACAAATCATGCATTCCGATTCTTGCATAGATTGTAATGGGCACGTATTATGTGTGTAAAAAACTTTTTGGAAGGTTGTACTGATTATGAGCTAAGCTAATTCCAGCTATGTAGCCATGTTTGTTGACATACAATGCATTCTGGGTTTCACATAATCGTCTGTTTGACCAAAGATGTTATAGCAAAATGAGGTGAGTAAAGGTTCACTCATTTTTTGAGGACTTTCGGAAATTAATGGTGGGTTGTGAACGATGGTAGACGACACACCCCTTCAACATGCATACTATAAACAGACCAAACTCATCTTGTCTTTTCTTATTATCTTTGGTTTCTGTGAGGAAGAAAAGCATGGCTGCACACTGAAACTAATCATTTTCGGATTACTTTCGATTTCTAGAAAGTGTTTTACTCAATTATTTCAATCAATGGTGAGCTCACCTGTGATGTGATTAATTATACATAGTAATTGCTATTAGCTAATTCATATTGTAGTTTGTCAGCCGAGAGTTAGAAAATATGACCGCTTGTGTTGTGTCAATCTTTCCTCAGTTATCGCTAGGTGTCACGATCGTCGTATGAAGGAGACCAAGGCGCAGCGTGGTATGCGTACATTCTCTTTATTAAAAGAACGAACACCGAACAAACTAACAAAATAACAAACGAAACGTGAAGCTATTCAATATAGTGCTGACAGGCAACTACACATAGTCAAGATCCCACACCAGAAAGTGGRAAAAAGGGCTGCCTAAATATGATTCCCAATCAGAGACAACGATAAACAGCTGTCTCTGATTGGGAACCATATCAGGCCAACATAGACATACAAAAACCCCATGACCTACGAAAACATCAGACATACAAAAACCCTAGACATACAAAAACTAGAGTACCCACCCTAGTCACACCCTGACCTAACCAAAATATATAGAAAACAGAGATATCTAGGGCGTGACACTAGGACAAATGTAGCCTACATTTTTTCCRGTTAGGATGATTGTGTTATGATATAGATACTTCTGTGAATATCTGAACATTGCATCCAAAAATAAACTGCTCACATTCTGGACATAACTTTGTAAAGCCTATGTTTGTGTAAATAGTTTCTGAAAAAAGGTGTGGCCAGCTCAAATGCTGATTGTTGCGTCAATCGAAACTGGCCGTTCTAAATAAGCGTTCTAATCAGACGGGTGTGATCGTACGCTTCAGGGACCACTGTAGAGCGATCACACCCGTGTGATGGTATGTGTGAAAGGGTAAAAAAAAACGACATATTTATTGCAATTGGTTGTTGTTTCTCTTTATTACTACTAGCCACCTAGCAATTATATGATGTTATAACGGCTAAAGCTAAGACCTAGATGCAGACACAAGAGGCGGATAGTACGAGTCTCAGAGTTTCTTATAGTACAAGTGGCAGGCAAAAAGGGAAGTCAAGGCAGGCAAATAGTCGGGATCAGGACAGGCAGAAAGGTCAGAACTGGGAGGACTAAGAAAACCAAAAACTAGAGCACAGGAAACACGGGAACACGCTGGTAGGACTTGATGGGACAAGACGAACTGGCAACAGACAAACAGAAAACGCAGGTATAAATACACAGGGGATAATGGGGGAAGATTTGACACACCTGGTGGGGGGGGTGTGGTCCCGTGTGGCTCAGTTGGTAGAGCATGGCGCTTGCAACGCCAGGGTTGTGGGTTCATTCCCCACGGGGGGACCAGGATGAATATGTATGAACTTTCCAATTTGTAAGTCGCTCTGGATAAGAGCGTCAGCTAAATGACTTAAAATGTAAAAAATGTAAAATGAGACAAACACAAAGACAGGTGAAACAGATCAGGGTGTGACAGAAGCTGGTTTTGCTAGCCCAGAAAGATACCTAATTTCCCAACCTCATAACTAGCTACCATGAAGCCATTTCAGGCTATCAATCAAGTTAGAGTAGCTAGCTAGTCTAACAATTATCTTAGCTGGCATGCCTGCTGGCAAGGTTGATAAACTTTTACCCAATCTTTTACCCAGATTTTAGCAGAGATGCGTTGAAGCATATTTAGTTTATTTTAAATAAGAACCACCAGTCAGGAGGATACAGACAGCACAAGAGGGATGCTTACATATGCAGAAAAATACATACATATTTTTGACATTGAATTAAGTATAATGATTATGGCTCTAGATTGCAGGAAAACACTGTTTCAGGTCAGGGAGGCTCCCCTCCGGACCACCCCTCAGCCATCCTCACGTACGTTGTACCCCTTAAGATTTTTGGGGTGCTTGTCATTACAGCATAGTWTGCAGCGGAGAATTGTGTCAGTTGTATTTGATGTGCTTTTTTTGTTTACCTTGATGTGGAGAGAATAGACCTCCCAGAGAGTAGTGTGATAGACAGTGCATTCGGAAAGTATTCAGACCCCTTGACTTTTCCCACATTTTGTTACGTTACAGCCTTATTCTAAAATGTTTTAAATAAATAAAAATCCTCATCAATCTACACACAATACCCAATAATGAGAAAGCGAAAACAGGTTTTTAGAAATTTTTGCAAATGTATTAAAAATAAACAGAAATACCTTATTTACATAAGTATTCAGACCCTTTGCTATGAGACTCTAAATTGAGCTTAGGTGCATCCTGTTTCCATTGGTTATCCTTGTGTCTCTACAACTTGGAGTCCACCTGTGGTAAATTCAACTGATTGGGCATGATTTGGAAAGGCACACACCTGTCTATATAATTTCCCACTAATACAGGATTGTGTCGAGGCACAGATCTGGGGAAGGGTACCAAAAGAATTCTGCAGCATTGAAGGTCTCCAAGAACACAGTGTCCTCCATCGTTCTTAAATGGAAGATGTTTGGAACCACCAAGACTCTTCCTAGAGCTGGCCGCCCAGCCAATCTGAGAACGGCCTTGATCAGGGAGGTGACCAACAACCCGATGGTCACTCTGACAGAGCTCCAGAGTTCCTCTGTGGAGATGGGAGAAACTTCCAGAAGGAAAACCATCTCTGCAGCACTCTTACCATAAAGCCCTGATTGGTGGAGTGGCCAGGCGGAGCCACTCCTCAGTCAAAAGGCAGATGAGCAGTCCGCTTGGAGAATGCCATTGGGCACCTAAAGGACTCTCAGACCATGAGAAACAAGATTCTCTGGTCTGATGAAAGCAGATGAAACTATTTGGCTGAAATGCCAAGTGTCAGTTTGTGAGGAAACCTGGCAACCATCCCTATGGTCATGGTGGCAGCCATCATGCTAATGTGGGATGTTTTTCAGCGGCAGAGAATGGGAGACTAGTCAGTGATCAGGGAAAGGTGAATGGAGCAATGTATAGAGAGATCCTTGAAAAAATGCTCCAGAGCGCAGGACCTCAATGGGGGCGAAGGTTACCTTCAACAGGAAAACGATCATAAGCACAAGCCAAGACAACGCAGGAGTGGCTTCGGGACAAAGTCTCTGAATGTCCCTGAGTGGCCCAGCCAAAGCCTGGACTTGAACCGATTGAACATCTCTGGAGAGACTGTAAATGGCTGTGGCAGTGACGCTCTCCATCCAACCTGAGTGGAGCTTGAGGAGGATCTGCAGAGAAGAGAATGGGAGAAATCCCAATACAGATGTACCAAGTTTGTAGTGTACATAACCCAAGAAAATTGAGGCTATTAATCGCTGCCAAAAGGTGCTTCAACAAAGTATGAGTAAAGGGTACTGAATACTTTGTTAAATGTGCATTCTTGCAATAAAATTCTAAAAAACCTGTTTTTCCTTTGTCATTATAGGTATTGTGATTGAAATTGATGAGGGGAAAAATTAATTTAATCCATTTTAAGAATAAGGCTGTATTGTAACAAATGTGGAAAAGTCAAGGGGTCTGAAAAATACTTACGAATCATGAACTGTTTGATCAGGCATTATTACATTTCAAGGCGCCTACGCAGTCCATCAGCATCCAGTCTGCTGTAGGTCCTAGACCTACAGCAGACTGTTAGGTCTAGGTTGGCGCCCCTTGCGTTTGTGCTGGGTGGATCTTTGTGGGCTATACTCCGCTTGTCTCAGGATTGTAAGTTGGTGGTTGAGAATATCCCTCTAGTGGTGCGGAGGCTGTGCTTTGCAAAGTGGGTGGGTTATATTCCTTCCTGTTTGGCCCTGTCCGGGGTATCATCGGATGGGGCCACAGTGTCTCCTGACCCCTCTGTCTCGCAGCCTCCCAGTATTTATTGCTGCAGTAGTTTATTGTCGGGGGGCTAGGGGCAGTTGTATTATCTGGTACTTCTCCTGTCTTATCCAGTGTCCTGTGTGAATTTAAGTATGCTCCTCTCTAATTCTCTCCTTCTCTCTTCTTCTCTCTCTCGGAGAACCTGAGCCCTAGGACCATACAGTCAGGACTACCGGGCTGATGACTCTTGCTGTCCCCAGTCCACTGGCCTTGCTGTCGTCCGTTTTCAACTGTTCTGCCTGCGGTCTATTGGAACCCTTACCTGTCCCAGACCTGCTGCTTTCAACTCTTAATGATCGGCTATGAAAAGCCAACTGACATTTATTCCTGATTTTATTTGACCATGGCTTGTCATTTATTGAACAATTTTGAAATCTTGGCTCTCTCTAATTCTTCTTCCTTCTCTCTTTCTTTTCTCTCTCTCGGAGGACCTGAGCCCTAGGACACATACGTCAGGACTACCGGGCATGATGACTCCTGCTGTGCCCAGTCCACCTAGGCCTTGCTGCTATTCCAGTTCTCAACTGTTCTGCCTGCGGTTATGGGAACCCCTACCTGTCCCAGACCTGCTGCTTTCAACTCTTAATGATCGGCTATGAAAAGCCAACTGACATTTATTCCTGATTATTATTTGACCATGCTTGTCACTTATGAACATTTTGAACATCTTGGCCATGTTCTGTTATAATCTCCACCCGGCACAGCCAGAAGAGGACTGGCCACCCCTCATAGCCTGGTTCCTCTCTAGGTTTCTTCCTAGGTTTTGTTCTTTCTAGGGAGTTTTTCCTAGCCACCGTGCTTCTACACCTGCATTGCTTGCTGTTTGGGGTTTTAGGYTGGGTTTCTGTACAGCACTTCGAGATATTAGCTGATGTACGAAGGGCTATATAAAATAAACTTGATTTGATTTGATTTAGACTACCTTCAGATAACAGAGGAATATTCTTCTCTCATCCAGTGGAAACAACTGAAAACACAGGGCCCCAAGTCTAATATACATAGCACAAAGGACATAATCTATACAGCACATTATGTAGTRCAAAGCCCTTACCTTGCTATTGTCAAACTAAGAAGTTGATACGGTTCTTGATCCAGTTGGTTAAGTGGATGGCCTCCACAGATTGCAGTTTCTTTGCCTGGTGTCTGTCCTCATTTGGTTAACTAGATGGAAATGTTAAGAAACAGTACGTTTTTGCCTCATTTCATGTATAGATGATGTATATCTGTTGGTACGTGCGTTTGTTGAATTTGTGTTTACTTAATTTTGTTTATGCATTGGGAGTAAGTGTTTGAGCGTGTGCATGTGTGTGGATATGGGTGTGTGTTTTTGGAAGTGGGTGTGTGTGGGTGTTGGCGTGCTTGTGTGAATGTGTGTTCTGCCAAAGCTGCAATACTCCATTATGGTGATTCCTTTGGGGAACACAGGGGAAAGGCAGAGGTGAAAAGCACAGTCGCTCCATAAAGATTCAGCTCCATTTAAAAAGCAGACATTTAAAAATGCACTACCGTTCAAAAGTTTTAGAACACCGACTCATTCAGGTGTTTTTTTTMATCTTTACTATTTTCTACATTGTAGAATAATAGTGAAGACACCAAACTATGAAATAACACAYATGGAATCATGTGGTAACCAAAAAMGTGTTTAAACAAATCAAAATATATTTTAGATTTAAAATTCGTCAAATAGCCACCCTTTGCCTTGATGACAGCTTTGCACACTCTTGGCAATTTCTCAACCAGTTTCACCTRGAAKGCTTTTCCAAAAGTCTTGAATGAGTTCCCACATATGCTGAGCACTTGTTGGCTGCTTTTCCTTCACTCTGCGATCCGASTCATCCCAAACCATCTCAATTTGGTTGAGGTCGGGGGATTGTGGATTAAATAATAATATAAACAAATTCAAAAAGACTGCTTCCARATTTCTTCACTAAATGTAGTGTGTCCACCCACTCTGAATCGTTCAGATCTTTCTGTAACATATCATTAACATTATATCCCAAAAGTCAGATTTCGTAACCTAATACATCCGATAATAAGCACTGAGCTCTGTTGACATAGCGGAGCAGATTTCTCGTAACAACTTTTGAGGATTTTACATTTTGTGGTCATCGTCATCAAAGTTGTTTCCGCATGTCGTAAAAAGCTAAATTTGCATGACACGAACTAATTTAATTGTAATATGCTTTGAAAATTAAAAGCTTGTTATTACCATGTTTTTGTGAGAGATCTTCGGGAAAAGAACAGGAATTTCAAAATAATATGAAAGCGTATAATAAAAAATGTCTCAGAATCGATATCCATCTTACCTCTATATTGTGTTATGTTCTGCAGATTCGAGAAGAAAGATGGTGAGGTTAACAGGAAAGTGAGCCTGTCAGGTTGACCACTTTTTCTCTGGCCTCCATTGATTTAGTCACCCTWATTCTGGCCATTCTACAAGGGTGAAACCTCCAATAACTTTGGAACAGATTATGGTAGAGGCATTGGTTTTCTTAGAGAACTATCTACACAATTAACATATTATCTTACATTGGTCAAAATATGTGTTTTTGACACCGTACTAAATGGAAAACAAAAACCCACTAAAGCACCCCTGCAATACTACATTAATAAGTTCATTTTAGCAACCCTGGGCTACTTGAACGGAGAACAGGAATGATGAAAAGGGTGAAGGTAATGGATGGCAGGTGAAGGGAAAGGAAAGATTCAAGAATTGTTACCTTTATTTTACCAGATCTCTTGATATTTTTCAAGGTTTTTAGAAGCCGGGAAGAATTTGAAATGTGAGCGATAGGAGAAGGAATAGAGCAGTCCAGAAAGGTTTACTAGGAAGGGTAAAGCTGGACATGATATTACACTGGAGATATGTATGAGAGGATGCAGAGGAGGTGGAACAAGGAACAGATGAGAATAGTTATCATAGAGGGTTATACTGTAGATGTGCTTAGGACACGTCAAGATTTCACTGCAATGCTAGACTTAGTGGGCTGTTTCACTTGGACATCAACTGAACCGCTGAGGTGTGATGCATTAGTCTTATGTTTTGGGGAAGAGTTACAAAGGGACTATCTTTAAAGACATTCTCCGGTACTTTGGCGACTAAAAATATAATTTTTAAACCTCCCCTTTGGGCTGGATGTGTCAATGTGTAGTTCATATATGCATAATCTTTTAGCAGTGGTGTAAAGTAACTAAGCAAAATACTTTGAAGTACTACTTAAGTCGTGTTTTGGGGTATCTGTACTTTACTATTTATATTTTAGACAATTTATACTTTTACTCCACTACATTCCTAAAGAAAATATTTACTTTTTACTACCATACATTTTTCCTGACACCCAAAAGTACTTGTTACATTTCGAATGCTTAGCAGGACAGCAAACTGGTCCAATTCATGCACTTATTAAGCGGATGCGCGGTCATCACTACTGCCTCTGATCTGGTGGACTCACTAAACACAAATGTTTTGTTCGTAAATTATGTCTGCTTGTTGGAGTGTGCCCCTGGCTATCTGTAAATGTAAAAAAATGTAAATAGTGCTGTCTGGTTTGCATTTGAAAGTATGTATAGGATTTACTTTTACATTTGATACTTAAGAATACTTAAAACCAAATATCTTTAGACTTTTACTCAAGTAGTATTTTACTGGGTGACTTTCACTTTTACTTGAGCCGTTTTCTATTGAGTATCTTTTACTTTTACTCAAGTATGACAATTGGGCACTTTTTCCACCACTATCTGAGCATAATTATGAGATGAGGGAGACATGGAGAGAGAATGCAGAAACAGTCAGTGGTGGAAAAAGAACCCAAATCTCATACTTGAGTAAAAGTATAGATACCTTAATAGAAAGTTACTCAAGTAAAAGTGAAAGTCAGCCAGTAAAATCCTACTTTAGAAAATGTCTAAAAGTATTTTGCTGTAAATATACTTAAGTATCAAAAGTAAATATAATTGCTAAAATATACTTTAGTATCAAAAGTAAAAGTATAAATCATTTTAAATTCTTTATATTAAGCAAAGCAGAAGGCACCATTTTCTTGTTTTTAAAATGTATGGATAGCCACTCAGACATTATTTACAAACGATGCATGTGTATTTAGTGAGTCCGCCAGGCCAGAGGCAGTAGCGATGACCACGTGTTCTCTTGTAAATGCTTGAATTTGACAATTGTCCTTTTCTGCTAAGCATTCAAAATGTAACGAGTACTTTTGCTGGTCAGGAAAAATGTATGGAGTAAAAAGTACAGTATTTTCTTTAGGAATGTAGTGAAGTAAAAGTTGTCAAAAATATAAATAGTGAAGTAAAGTACAGATAACCCCAAAACAACTTAAGTAGTAGTACTTAAGTAGTACCTTAAAGTATTTTTTCTTAAGTTCTTTAAACCACTGGAAACAGTAAAATAGATGCGAACAGTATTTTATCTACAGTATGACTCCTGCACTTAAGACAATAAAAACAGACTTGTATTCCTTTTTGTGAGAGGCACGAATCATCGCAAGGAACATCAAGGGAAGGAATAATGCACCAATCAAACCAAAAACAACCCACTGCTGGCTTCCATCCTCTGACGGGAAAACACTGTAATTTCCATGCAGGTTTTCAGCATTATCTGTTCTCCCTCTTACCTACTCTCCACTGCCACCCACCGTGTTTGCAACCTTGTTAATTTCTTGTCAGTTTCATGGATATGTGCAGCCTGGAGTGTTTTATTTAATATTTTAATGAATCTATTCAGGAGACAGGAGAGAGTCAGAGTTTCTCTGCTCACCCTCTCCAATTAAACTCAGGCCTCCAGGTGTGAGGAAGGCTGGTGGAAGGTGTGAGGAAGGCTGGTGGAAGGTGGGAGGAAGGGAGGAAGGGAGGGGGAGACGGAGAGGAGAGGCAGGGGCTGTGTGGAGGATGAACAAGGAACAGAGAAATGTAAGGTGCTGCTGATGAAGGGACTTTAAAACGCATTCACGTACTGTACATGCACAGCTTGTTTTTCAAATGTCTTGTTTTGCTATGCTTAACTACTGTGCCATGGTCTATTTATCGTGCTAAGCTACAGTGTCATGGTCCATTTATAGTCTTGAATCTAGATACTTTGTTTTCAGTGTGTTTTTTGAGCATATGTAATTATTAATATTGATGACTATGTTGTGAATTTATGAGCTAGCCAATGAGGGAAGGTTCTACAGCACCAACCTTCCCTCTCTGTGCTCTCCCCACAGCTCTGAACTTCAAGGCTATCCAGCAGCGATTGCAAGTCTGTTGAAGCACAAACTTAGAGCATTATTTATAACTTTCCTCCTTTGTGTCCAGTCACAGTGAGAGGAGGCTACCGTCGACTTCTCCCACTTTCCATCCCTTTCATGACAAGATCAGAGATTACTTTGGATGATTAAGTAATGACAAGGTAACATCATGCTAGTTACATACTAACCATCATATGATTCCTGATCTTTGATTTAATTTWAATTTTATTTCACCTTTATTTAACCAGGTAGGCCAGTTGAGAACAAGTTCTCATTTACAACTGCGACCTGGTCAAGATAAAGCAAAGCAGTGCGACAAAAACAACACAGAGTTACACATAAACAAACGTACAGTCAATAACACAATAGAAAAATCTATGTACAGTGTGTGCAAATGTAGAAGAGTAGGGAGGTAAGGCAATAAATAGGCCATAGAGGCAACATAAATTACAATTTGGCATTAACACTGGAGTGATAGATGTGCAGATGATGATGTGCAAGTAGAGATACTGGGGTGCAAAAGAGCAAGAGGGTAAGTAATAATATGGGGTTGAGGTAGTTGGGTGTCCTATTTACAGATTGGCTGTGTACAGGTACAGTGATCGGTAAGCTGCTCTGACAGCTGATGCTTAAAGTTAGAGAGGGAGATATAAGACTCCAGCTTCAGTGATTTTTGCAATTTGTTCCAGTCATTGGCAGCAGAGAACTGGAAGGAAAGGCGGCCAAAGGAAGTGTTGGTTTTGGGGATGACCAGTGAAATATACCTGCTGGAGCGCGTGCTACAGGTAGGTGTTGCTATGGTGACCAGTGAGCTGAGATAAGGCGGGGCTTATAGACTTATAGATGACCTGGAGCCAGTGGGTTTGGCGAAGAATATGTAGTGAGGGCCAGCCAATGAGAGCATACAGGTCGCAGTGGTGGGTAGTATATGGGGCTTTGGTGACAAAACGGATGGCACTGTGATAGACTACATCCAGTTTGCTGAGTAGAGTGTTGGAGGCTATTTTGTAAACGACATYGCCGAAGTCAAGGATGAGTGGGATAGTCAGTTTTACGAGGGTATGTTTAGCAGCATGAGTGAAGGAGGCTTTGTTGCAAAATAGGAAGCCGATTCTAGACTTAATTTTGGATTGGAGATGCTTGATGTGAGTCTGGAAGGAGAGTTTACAGTCTAACCAGACACCTAGRTATTTGTAGTTGTCCACATATTCTAGGTCAGAGCCGTCGAGAGTGATGCTAGTCGGGCGGGAGGGTGCAGGCAGCAAACAGTTCAAGAGCATGCACTTAGTTTTACTAGCATTTAAAAGCAGTTGGAGGCCACGGAAGGAGTGTTGTATAGCGTTGAAACTCGTTTGAAGGTTTGTTAGCACTGTATCCAAAGAAGGGCCAGATGTATACAGAATGGTGTCGTCTGCGTAGAGGTGGATCAGAGAATCACCAGCAGCAAGAGCAACATCATTGATATATACAGAGAAAAGAGTCGGCCCGGGAATTGAACCCTGTGGCACCCCCATAGAGACTGCCAGAGGTACGGACAACAGGCCCTCCAATTTGACACACTGAACTCTGTCTGAGAAGTAGTTGGTGAACCAGGCGAGGCAGTCATTTGAGAAGCCAAGGCTATTGAGTCTGCCGATAAGAATGCAGTGATTGACAGGGTCGAAAGCCTTGGCCAGGTCGATGAAGACGGCTGCACAGTACTGTCTTTTATCGATGGCGGTTATGATATCGTTTAGGACCTTGAGCATGGCTGAGGTGCACCCATGACCAGCTCAGAAACCAGATTGCATAGTGGAGAAGGTACGGTGGGATTTGAAATGTTTGTTGACCTGTTTGTTAACTTGGCTTTCGAAGATTTTAGAAAGGGCAGGGCAGGATGGATATAGGTCAATAACATTTTGGTTCTAGAGTGTYTCCCCATTTGAAGAGGGGGATGACCGCGAMRGCTTTCCAATCTTTGGGGATCTCAGACGATACGAAAGAGAGGTTGAAAAGGCTAGTAAAAGGAGTTGCAACAATTTCGGCGGTCCAGATTGTCCAGATGGTCCAGATTGTCTAGCCCAGCTGATTTGTAGAGATCCAGATTTTGCAGCTCTTTCAAAACGTCAGCGCTCTGGATTTGGGTGAATGAGAAGCGGGGGGGACTTGGGCAAGTTGCCGTGGGGGGTGCAGTGCTGTTGACCAGAGTAGGGGTATCCAGGTGGAAAGCATGGCCAGCTGTAGAAAAATGCTTATTGAAATGATCGATTATCATAGATTTATCGGTGGTGACAGTGTTTCCTATCCTCAGTGCAGTGGGCAGCTGGGAGGAGGTGTTCTTATTCTCCATGGACACACTTTACAGTGTCCCAAAACTTTTGGGAATTCGTGCTACAGGAAACAAATTTCTGTTTGAAAAAGTTAGCCTTAGCTTTCCTAACTGACTGAGTATATGGGTTCCTGACTTCCCTGAAAAGTTGCATATCACGGGGGCTATTCGATGCTAATGCAGAATGCCACAGGATGTTTTTGTGCTGGTCAAGGGCAGTCAAGTCTGGGGAGAAGCAATGGGCTATATCTGTTCTTCGTTCTACATTTTTTGAATGGGGCATGCTTATTTAAGATGGTGAGGAAAGCACTTTTGAAGAGCAACCAGGCATCCTCTACTGATGGGATGAGGTCAATATCCTTCCAGGATACCCGGGCCAGKTCGATTAGAAAGGCCTGCTAGCTGAAGTGTTTTAGGGAACGTTTGACAGTGATGAGGGGTGGTCGTTTGACCGTGGACCCATTACGCACGCAGGCAATGAGGCAGTGATCGCTGAGATCCTGGTTGAAGACAGCAGAGGTGTATTTAGAAGGCAAGTTGGTCAGGATGATATCTTTGAGGGTGCCGATGGTTACGGATTTAGGGTTGTTCCTGGTAGGTTCCTTGATCATTTGTGTGAGATTGAGGGCATCTAGTTTAGATTGGTGACCACCCTTTATTTCCCCTTCCCACTGCTCAGGTTCATCTGTACTGGTCTGCCTCAGAGAGCCACTGTCCTGCACCGCTAGCTGCATTCCTAAACAATAATTCAACAGAGCACAACACATCTAGTAGTCTCTGTAGCTGTGTGTTCTAGAGCCCCTACTGTTCTGCCCTGGTCTCTCACTGCGGCAAACTCTGAGTTTACATCTGTCCTCACTCGCACTCCAATAATGTCAGCTGACCACTTGTTGACCGCAATCCCATGAGATGTAGACTAAGCCACACCTGAGTGAGCTTCTTCTCTTTGCATCTATAGGCCTACAGTACACACATCCACAAAATCAACCTCCCACTTGCACTTACACTCTCATTTACTAACACATCTCAAATGAGATCATGTATCCTCAGTGTCTGCGATTTCTGACTGTGCAGAGGGAGCACTCTAAATTTGGAACAGGGAGGAAGGCAGTGTGTCTCATTACATCTTTCATTAACCTGCCGTCCTTTGACCTACATGTCACTCCATTCCCACTGGATCTGTAGCTTCACAATGCTGCCTACTGCCAGGGATACTGAGGACAGATTTTTATATTCTGTATGACAGGGGACCAAAAGGCAATTCAGCATTAAGTCCAAATAACACAATATATTGTTCTGGGTGAGAGCCATTTCCTCTGTGTTCAACAGAAATACAGAAATTGTAGTTTCATCCTTCTTTGTTGGCCTCTAAACCCTGAGCTCTTCTCGGCTCCGGGCTAATAGACACTGTATCTCTGATTTAATATCTGGCTTTAAAAATAGAGAATGATTAACATTATACCCACCCTTCTCAGTGGTGTGTTCTGACCCCATAAGAATTGTAGTAATGCCAATGGTTCTGACAGAGTGGGTGAAAACATCTGGGTTGACCTGGCCACAGGCAGTGGTGGAAAAAGTACTCAATTGTCATACTTGAGTAAAAAGGAAAAAGGAAATGCTGTAGATCCAATTCCTTAAGCAATTTTTTTTTTTTTTTTTTTACGGACAGCCAGTGGCACACTCAGGAATGATTTACAAACACGATATTTCTGTTAAGTGAGTGCACCAGATCAGCAGCAATAGGGGTGACAATGTGTTGTATTGATAGGTGCATGAATTGGACCATATTGCTGTCCTGCCTAAGCATTCGAAATGTAGAGAGTACTTTTGGGTGTCAGGGAAAATGTATTGGAATAAAAAGTATATGTTTTCTTTAGGAATGTAGTGGAGTAAAAGTAAAAGATGCCAAAAAATATAAATAGTAACGTACAGATACTCCAAAAAAAATACGTAAGTAGTACTTCTAAGACACTGACGTTAGACCACATGTACCACTGTTTATGTAATGAGTTTCTTAATGAGGTGGTAATAGCACTTATGGGCTGTTATTATGGGGTGGAAATACTGCAGCAGCAGCAGTTTAGTTGTTGCCGACTGAAGATGGGGTTTGGGTACTGTTTATTTAGCGTTATTCTATCATGTAGAATTGCTACAGTAGTTGGTATGCTGTATAGTGTACTGTAATGCTAGTGGAGCTGCTCCTGACTTCATACCTTTTCGACATAGCAGCAGTGCTTTCCAGTCAAATAATAGCATTACCGTTTGTTTGCCCTTTAGAAGGATTGTTTTTACTGCACAGGGAGCAAAGTGGCAACACTGCATGAAGAGGTAGAGCAATCTTATGGCAGAGTTCCATTTAGGCTAGCGTTGCACGATGACGCACCAATGGGACAATAAATAGGCTGATTAAGATTACGATCATTTTATTGGTCAATTGCACACAAGGGCCAACCGAAATTTTACTTTTGCTTTTAACCCAACCCCTACGAAAGACACACATACATACACATACAAATAGAGGTTTTGGAGAGGTGTGGGGGGCTGCCACACTAGGCACCCAGGGAGCTGTTGTACTGCACTTCATTGTGCTAGCACCACTATGTAATTAAGCAGTACCTTTTTAGTGGCACAGTGGGATATGGAGAGCCTATCATGCTATCAGCATGCTGAACTAAGTCTGCTCCAGAGTTCACTTTCTGCTGAGGGCCTTTAAAAGCACAATGAGTACATGATGAGGCCACAGACAGCAGAGAGGCTGTAGAACAAATCCATCATTACAAGCCGCTTAGTAACTTCAAACTTCACTGGCTGGTTCCCGAATATCATCACACCAAGATCAATCAGCTTTACACTAATTAGCGTTATACACACACACATACACACACCACACCACCAGCATATACATACACAGATAAATACATTAGATCATACATAACTATCTTACACATTTAATGCGAACATGAGATCACCATATCATACATCTCTTACTCCAGTTCACTGATCTGGTTTTAATTGAGTGTGAACTGAGCTGATACACAGTGTTTGATTTGGAGTGAAATAGGTGCAGGTACTCATTTTGACAGATTGTGTATTGTGAGTTATGCATGTGATATACAGTGTATCATAATGAGTGGTATCAGTCTTAGCGAGTGTGATGATGATGTGTTTGTTACTAACTTGCTATACTGTCAATTAATTCTCTCTCACTCCCTCTCTGCATTTAAGGGATAGGCATCCCGCTAGCGGGACACAAGCTGACAACATCCGGTGAAATTGGAGGGCGCGCAATTCAAATAAATTATCGTAATATTAAACATTGATGAACATACAAGTGTCTTATATAATTTCAAAGTTTAAATTCTTGTTAATCTAACTGCGTTGTCCGATTTCAAAAAGGCTTTACGGCGAAAGCATACTATGTGATTGTCTGAGGACGGCGCCCCACATCAACATATTATTCAACCAGCACAGGCTTCATAAAATCACAAATAGCAATTAAATAAATCACTTACTTTTGAAGATCTTCCTCTGTTTGCAATCCCAAGGGTCACAGCTACAACATGAATGGTCGTTTTGTTAGATGAAATCCTTCTTTATATCCCAAAACGTCTGTTTAGTTGCCATCATCAATATCAGTAATCCACTCGTTCAACATGGAGACAAAGGAGTCCAAAAAGCTACTGCTAAACCTCATCCAAACAAGTCAAACGACATTTCTATTTAGTCCTCAGGTACTCTAAAATGTAAATAAACTATAATATTTCATACGGAAAGTAGTATGTCCAATAGGAAAGGAAAATTAGTAAGCGCGCACCCTCTCCCTCGCGCGCCGAAAGACTGATATTGTTCCGGTGCTCTTCTCACAAAAACTTCAAATACTTGTTAGTTTTTCAAAAAACAAGCCTGACACCTTGAATAAAGACTGTTGACATGTAGTGGAAGCCATAGGAATTTCAATCTGGGAGACACATTTACATAGAAACAATAGGTTTCCAAACAAATACATTTTCCGGCTGGATTTTCTTTGGATTTCTGCCTGCCATATTAATTCTGTTAAAGTCTCAGACATTATTTTAGTTTTAGAAACTTCAAAGTGTTTTCTATCCAATGCTACCAATTATGTGCATATCCTGGCTTCTGGGCCTAAGTAACAGGCAGTTTACTTTGGGCACGTCAGTCAGGCGGAAATTCAGGAAACTAGACCCCTTAATGCCTATCTATATTTAAACCAGCTATCAGAGTGCATCCTTCACTTCTCATCAATCAAGCACTCCTCCCCTTCTCCCGCAGACATCTATATCTTCTCATCCTCTATGTACCCCCCTCCCTCTCGTGAAGTTCCCCCCTCACTGTTAGACATGTACAGTATACACTTGATCATGTACACCCAACAAAAGTCTCTCTCTCTTCTCTCCTCTCTCTCTCTCTCTCTCTCTCTTCTCTCTCTCTCTCTCTCTCTCTCTCTCTCTCTCTCTCTCTCTCCTCTCTCTCTCTCTCTCTCTCTCCTCTCTGCTCTCTGTCTTCTCTCTCTCTCTCCTCTCTCTCTCTCTCTCTCTCTCTCTCTCTCTCTTCTCTCTCTCTCTCTCTCTCTCCTCTCTCTCTTCTCTCCTCTCTCTCTCTTCTCTCTCTCTCTCTCTCTCTCTCTCTCTCTCTCTCTCTCTGCCTCTCTCTCTCTCTTCTCTCTCTGCTCTCTCTCTCTCCTTTCTTATGTGGCAGGTATATGTTTATTTTGAAAGAGTTATTGCTATCCTGGTATGCAGCTGTATGCCTCTAGCTGTACTGGCAAGACACTACACAAAGCCTACATGCCCTGTTCTCTTTCCCCGCCAGTACTCTCTGTGTGTTGTTTCCATTTAGTGACAGGTGGCTATACCTGTGTTTGTTGCTTATCATTATAAAGCAGGTTGCTAACATGGTATTTAGGTGCACATGTGTGTATAGAGTATATGGCTTTATGGGTGTGTTTCTATGCGATAGTGTTTACATTTGTCCATGCATGTGCCTGTGGGCATGACTGAGCAGTGCTTAATTTGTAAATCAGGATGTTCCGGAACAAACAGTGAACACGAGAGGGAGTTGACCTAGGGAGTTCTGAGGTTCCGGAACGCATAAAATAAAAAATAATAAAGCATTGCATTCATATCATCGCATTTGCGTAGTGACATAGAGCAGTAGAGTAGAGACACTTACAGAAGTGGCACACATGGGAAACATTTTTAGTAGCATAATGTCCGGGAAAATGTTGGCCTTTTATAAATGCATTTCATGCAATTCTACATCATTTTACATGACTGGATACTTTGGCAGAATCTTTGTTAATACAACACAAATGATCAAAATATCAGGCTACTTTGACACTGACAAACTGAGAATCAGAGATCAATAAAAAAAAACTTGTCTTGAATCCATCAATAGCCTAGGATACGTGTGTGAAGACACATATTGTAGGCTACAATATGAGGAGGAAATGATAGTCCTAAAAATGCTTTCCAGTTTCACTGACTCACCCAATGATGCACAGCTCATTCACTGGTGATGGCTCATGCACTCGTGCCAAAAGCCCATCTCTCTTTCGGTGGCCTACAGCATAGAGTCTAAATAAATGATTAAGTGCAATGCTTGAGAGATGAGAGTTCAGGCTCATGTCTATCAGAGCAGAGAGGGAGAGAGATCATAGTAAGTGAATCTCATTCTAGTGTCGTGACTTTACATTAATTAATCTGTAGACTGATATTTATCTAATCAACTAACTATGTTTAATTGTTACCAGATTAAATTAATCATGTAACAATTACTTCATTAGGATTTGGGGCACCACGAGAGCAGTTCTTTAAAGAGTTACCATCTCCTGAATTAAACATCCATAAACAGTCAACTTATTAATCATAACCTCGTATTATATCATCAGTCTGAACAGTCGTAACCTTGCATCTGCAAAAACCTGAGCCTTGCTTATGATTCAGTAATACACAAATTTGTTTAATTATTTATTTACTAGCTAAATAAATGGTAACACAGGATAAACATACACACTTAATACATTAGAAACAGGTCCCTAGCGGACTGATAACAATATGGCTGCTAGTTACAAAATACATGGAGAGGGCGAGAGAGAGGGACAGACATAATACTTTGGTACATTTAGAAGCTACTCTCACAGAAATCATATACTTTGCACACAAACCCCCGCCCTCTTTGAGTAAGAAATCATGAATGTATTTACGTGAAATGCCTTGGTTCATCATGTATTTCTGTCGGAATCAGGCCGCCTTGGAAAGGGAGTTGGGCCTTTTCGCGGCACGCTTGTAAGGCTCTGATTGTCCAAAAGGGTTTCCCACCCGTCTTCCACTGTTGTTCTCCTCTCTCCTCAGTCCTGAACAGAACTACAGTTTATTCTACTTCCATTCAGGAAGATGCTTCTTTGAAGATAGGCTAGCCAGCCGTGTCGATGGTTCCCAGTGAGGTGATGAGAGTAGCGTACTACGGTGATTTGAGAAGAGTAGTAGAATGGTCCCACTTAAATTCACTTTCGAAGATACTTTACTAAGGACAGCTAATCAGCCGTGACCAGTGATTGTCCGGGACTTGACTATCGTCTCTACCTCGTGTTGAGATTCAGAGTTCAAACCACTTTAAACGTGAGCTACAGCCCGAGGTCACTCTGGTCTGATATGTTAGTTCTTAACCCACCATTTTATACAGTTCGTTCAAAATGGGCGGTTCTGTCAGGCAGACACTCTATCTGACATAGTTATAGAAACTATTTCCTCTTATAGTTTCTCAAATTAAAACCTGCCATATGCATATGCACACATACTCAGCTGTGGGGCTTACAAGACTTGAATGTCACATACTTTTCAAGATATCAATGTAGCAGTAGAACAAACATATCACAATCATTTGATTTGATATCAGAATATACAGTGCCTTCAGAAAGTATTCAGACCCCTTGACTTTTTCCACATTTTGTTACGTTACAGTCTTATTCTAAAATGGATTAAATACAAGAAAAATCTTCAACAATCTACACACAATAACCCATAATGACAAAGTGAAAGCAGGTTTGTAGAATATTTTGCAAATGTATTAAAAAGAAAAAACAGAAATACCTTATTTGCATAAGTATTCAGACCCTTTGCTATGAGACTCGAAATTGAGCTCAGGTGCATCCTGTTTCCATTGATCATCCTTGAGTTGTTTCTACAATTTGATTGGAGTCTACCAGCTCCATTCGTTTTTTGTTGGATACGCTATGAAGCACATATAGCTTGTCCATAAATATTTTTTAATGTTTGATAGCTCCCATCTCTTTTACCACATCGCCTACTGCGAGCTCAAGCCTGTGTGCCGAGCAGTGCCAAACAGTTATATTTGGGAAGAGGGCCTGGAGCCTTGCTGTTACTCCGCTCTTGCGTCCCAGCATGACAGACGCACCATCATACGTAATTCCAATTAGGGTTTTGGAGATAAAGTCCTCAGTAAACTTTACACCCTCTAATGCAGATAACAGATTACGGACAATTCCCCCAGCAGATAATTCCTCCAGTTCCACAAGATCAACAAAAATGTTAGCTGGTACGTTCTTATCTGCCAGCTGAAGTTTGATGTATACAATCAAGGTGTCACGCCCTGACCTGAGATATCGCTGTTTTCTTTATATTTTGGTTAGGTCAGGGTGTGACTAGGGTGGATACGTTAGTTTTTGTAGGTCTAGGTGATTTGTATGTCTATGGTGGCCTGATATGGTTCCCAATCAGAGGCAGCTGTTTATCGTTGTCTCTGATTGGGGATCATATTTAGGTAGCCATTTCCCTTTGGTGTTTGTGGGTTCTTGTTCTATGTTTAGTTGCCTGTCTGCACTATTCATATAGCTTCACGTTTCGTTCGTTTTGTTGTTTTGTTAGTTTGTTCAGTGTTCTTTCTTTAATTAAAAGAAGAATGTATGCATACCACGCTGCACCTTGGTCTCCTTCATATGACGAACGTGACACAAGGCACTCTTTTTTATTCAAACTAGTAGCCTCATCGAGCATTAGGCTGATTTTGGGAGAGCACTGTACTATTCTTTCAAATAGTTTTCGCTTCAATTCGGATTAAATATGCTGCTGTAAAGTGCCTTGCAAAAGTATTCACCTCCCTTGGCATTTTTCCTATTTTGTTGCCTTACAACCTCGAATTAAAATTGATTTTGGGGGGGTTTGTATCATTTGATTTACACAACATGCCTACCACTTTGAAGATGCAAAATATTTTTTATTGTGAAACAAACAAGAAATAATACAAAAAAACTGAAATTTGAGCGTGCATAACTATTCACTCCCACCAAGTCAATACTTTGTAGAGCCACCTTTTGCAGCAATTACAGCTGCAAGACTCTTGAGATATGTCTCTATAAGCTTGGCACATCTAGCCATTGGGATTTTTGCCCATTCTTCAAGGCAAAACTGCTCCAGCTCCTTCAAGTTGCATAGGTTCCGGCTGCTGTACAGCAATCTTTAAGTCATACCACAGATTCTCAATTGGATTGAGGTTTGGGCTTTAACTAGGCCATTCCAAGACATTTAAATGTTTTCGCTTAAACCACTCGAATGTTGCTTTAGCAGTATGCTTCGGGTCATTGTCCTGCTGGAAGGTGAACCTCCGCCCCAGTCTCAAATCTCTGGAAGAGTGAAACAGGTTTCCCTCAAGAATTTCCCTGTATTTAGCGCCATCCATCATTCCTTCAATTATGACGAGTTTTCCAGTCCCTGCCAATGAAAAACATCCCCACAGCATGATGCTGCCACCACCATGCTTCACTGTGGGGATGTTGTTCTCGGGGTGATGAGAGGTGTTGGGTTTGTGCCAGACAAAGCGTTTTCCAAAAAGCTCAATTTTAGTCTCATCTGACCAGAGTACCTTCTCCATATGTTTGGGGAGTCTCCTACATGCCTTTTGGTTAACACCAAACGTGTTTGCTTATTTTTTTCTTTAAGCAATGGCTTTTTTCTGGCCATTCTTCCGTATGTCCAGCTCTGTGGGGTGTACGGCTTAAAGTGGTTCTATTGACAGATACTCCAATCTCCGCTGTGGAGCTTTGCAGCTCCTTCATTGTTGTCTTTGGTCTCTTTGTTGCCTCTCTGATKAATTCCCTCCTTGACTGGTCTGTGAGTTTTGGTGGGCGGCCCTCACTTGGCAAGTTTTTTGTGGTGCCATATTCTTCCCATTACAGGTTGTAATGCAACAAAATAGGAAAAACGCCAAGGGGGTTAAATACTTTTGCAAGGCACTGTATGTTGGAGCAAGCAACGTTGGAATGGAGAATTGTCCCCATGTCAAGTCTATTTAACTCCTGACAATCAATATCTTGCTCAAAACTGTGAGCGGGTCTGTGCCATTTAGCATCCTTGTAAGCTGTTCAGAAGACTCTGGCTGTAGTGTCTATGTTTTTATTTTGAACGTTAACTACAACCTGTGTTAATAAGATGTCCTCTTTAGCCTTGTCTACATTGCTTGCTGCCGTTAAATRGGACTTGGTTTGGGCATGTTCAAAATACTTTTTTCTGAGGGCTTTTTGTTGCTTTTTACATCGGAGGCAGAGGATGTTACTGTACATTCCACCCACTCTTTTCTTAGTTTCTATGTTGTCCAGCMCAGCTTTGAATTTTGCTTGACAAGCCGGGGGTTATACGTTTGCTTGGTCTTGAACTGAGCCTCCGTCCAAATTACACCTGCTCCAGGTAGCTAAGGCATCGCCATCAGGAGCAGTTTGCTTTTCACTCCTCTCATCCGGCACTGACAGGTTCGATTCACCATGTTTTTCAGGATTTTTGGACTTGATCAACTTCACTAAAGTTGATTGCCTTTTGTTATTAATTTCTGATTTGTCTTTCCCTCAGTTTCAACTTCAGTAGGGAGACGACTAGCCTTGGCTATGTGACGTGTTGACACAGGGACCTCTTCACTGTGCTTTTACATGATGCTTTTCTGCTAGGCGGGAGAAATAACCAGGAAGCAACTTGATTTAACTCTGATTGCTTTAAAAAAAAAAAATACAGTGCAAACAGTGAACAAATGGTATAAATAATGTCGCGTGAAGTACACAAGCCGGGCAAATAGATGCCAAAAACAATAAGGTCAAATCTGAGAGGTGCCGGATCCCCCCCCCCCCCCCCCCCCATGAGTTCTAGTAGATAGACCAAATGGTTCAAGAGAAAATAGCCTCATACCTATTCCCCACCTTTCCCCCTTCCAGCCTTCCATCCATCCCTCTATCCCGTCCTTCCACAGCCTCTTCACACAATAATTCCAATAACTCGTCCTACTTCACTCTTAGAAAAAAAGGTGCTATCTAGAATCTAAAAGGGTTCTTCAGCTGTCCCCATAGGATAACCTTTTAAAGAAACCTTTTTTGTGCCAGATAGAACTCTTATGGTTCCAGGTAGAACCATTTTTGGTTCCATGTAGAACCCTTTCCACATAGTGTTCTACATGGAACCCAAAAGGGTTCTTTCTACCTGTAACCAAAAAGGGTTCTTTCTGTCAGGACCCGGTGTGAGAAACAGTCACTAAATAAATCGGCAGAACCCAGAAGATGAGGCAGACACAGCAGTACAAGAGACGGTGGTTTAATCAAAGAAAAGATCTTCCGGCAAAAATATAAATCCACAACGTCCAAAGAAAAGCCAAGAGACAAAAATAGATATCTTCCAAAATACAAAGAAAATCCACAAAGTGGTAAGAACAGCAAGGGAAAAAACAAACCTCAAAAGACTAATCCAAAATAAACAAGAACAAAACCAGCGAACCTCTGGAAAATCCAACAAGAGAAAAGGTTTAACAGCACGGGTGCTAACTTACAAACACTGAGCAAAGAACTGAGGAACACACAGGGTTTAAATACTAACAAGGGAACGACACACAGGTGCAAACAATAATAGAGCAAGGAAAAAACAAAAGGTACAAAAAAGGTGCAATGGGGACATCTAGTGACCAAAACCTGAACAGTCCTGGCCAAAACCTGACACTTTCTACCTGTAACCAAAAATAGTTATCTTATTGGGGACAGCCGAAGAATCCTTTTGGGACCCTTTTTTCTAAGAGTGTACTGTCATCTCAGTGACTTCCTCCTCTAGCAGTCACAATCCAACCCGGTGACTGCAAATAATAATCAGTGGCTTAAGGCTCACTTAAAATAAATTGAAATAAAGAAAAAAGAGATTACATGGTGGAAGGGGAAGATGGAGCAGAGGGATGTCAGTTTTTAGGAGGGCTCATCTGCAAGTGGGTATGCGCCAGAGTGGTGTAAGAAGAGTGTGTATGTGTGTGAGAGAGAGAGGGGTAGAGAGAGAGAGCGAGAGAGAGAGAGGAGAGAGAGAGAGTTGAGAGAGAGAGAGCGCAAGCGGTCGGGGTGGTGGCTGGTGTTCTCTGCTGCAGCGATCTGTCCTGGAGCAGAGCTACACAGCTACACTACACAGCAGCACAGCACAGCCACAGGGCTGCAGCTACAAGCAGCCCAGAGAGGACCAGCCAACACACAGAGAGAGAGACCCCGCTGGCTGTCCACAGAGACATGCAGAGAAACACACCAGAAACTGAGACAGAGAGGGGGAGATAGAGGGTGATCAAATAGACATAAATACAGAGTACAGGAGGGGAGAGGAGGTACTCGTCATCTCCATGGACACAGGGAACTTTCAGCAGTACACTCGGCTCTCCACGATGGTTATTAATATTTCCCTTCTCATCCGACAGCCGAAAACAACTTTTCCTTTTAAAAGTTTGAGAGACAGAGGTCAGAGTATTTCTTACCTACCAACATCTCTTTGTGTCACTTGTTGGCTGTTTTGTGTCTGTACAACAGAGTGTGTGTGTGTGTGTGTGTGTGTGTGTGTGTGTGTGTGTGTGTGTGTGTGTGTGTGTGTG
>NW_019943250.1:116575-130511 GCF_002910315.2 Salvelinus sp. IW2-2015 | reverse complement strand
TTTTGTGGGCAGACAAAGCGTTTTTCCAAAAGCTTCAATTTTAGTCTCATCTGACGCGAGTACCTTCTCCATATGTTTGGGGAGTCTCCTACATGCCTTTTGGTTAACACCAAACGTGTTTGCTTATTTTTTTCTTTAAGCAATGGCTTTTTTCTGGCCATTCTTCGGTATGTCCAGCTCTGTGGGGTGTACGGCTTAAAGTGGTTCTATTGACAGATACTCAATCTCCGCTGTGGAGCTTTGCAGCTCCTTCTTGTTGTCTTTGGTCTCTTTTGTTGCCTCTCTGATGATTCCCTCCTTGACTGGTCTGTGAGTTTTGGTGGGCGGCCCTCACTTGGCAAGTTTTTTGTGGTGCCATATTCTTCCCATTACAGGTTGTAATGCAAACAAATAGGAAAAACGCCAAGGGGGTTAAAAATTTTGCAAGGCACTGTATGTTGGAGCAAGCAACGTTGGAATGGAGAATTGTCCCCATGTCAAGTCTATTTAACTCCTGACAATTCAATATCTTGCTCAAACTGTGAGCGGGTCTGTGCCATTTAGCATCCTTGTAAGCTGTTCAGAAGACCTGGCTGTAGTGTCTATGTTTTTTATTTTGAACGTTAACTACAACCTGTGTTAATAAGATGTCCTCTTTAGCCTTGTCTACATTGCCTTGCTGCCGTTAATAGGACTTGGTTTGGGCTGTTCAAAATACTTTTTTCTGAGGGCTTTTTGTTGCTTTTTCATCGGAGGCAGAGGATGTTACTGTACATTCCACCCACTCTTTTCTTAGTTTCTATGTTGTCCAGCCCAGCTTTGAATTTTGCTTGAACAAGCCGGGGGTTATACGTTTGCTTGGTCTGAACTGGAGCCTCCGTCCAAATTACACCTGCTCCAGGTAGCTAAGGCATCGCCATCAGGAGCAGTTTGCTTTTCACTCCTCTCATCCGGCACTGACAGGTTCGATTCACCATGTTTTTCAGGATTTTTGGACTTTGATCCACTTCACTAAAGTTGATTGCCTTTTGTTATTAATTTCTGATTTGTCTTTCCCTCAGTTTCAACTTCAGTAGGGAGACGACTAGCCTTGCTATGTGACGTGTTGACACAGGGACCTCTTCACTGTGCTTTACATGATGCTTTTCTGCTAGGCGGAGAATAACCAGGAAGCAACTTGAATTTTAACTCTGATTGCCTTTAAAAAAAAAATACAGTGCAAACAGTGAACAAATGGTATAAAATAATGTCGCGTGAGGTACACAAGCCGGGCAAATAGATGCCAAAACAAATAAGGTCAATCTGAGAGGTGCCGGATCCCCCCCCCCCCCCATGAGTTTCTAGTAGATAGACCCAAATGGTTCAAGAGAAAATAGCCTCATACCTATCCCACCTTTCCCCCTTCCAGCCTTCCATCATCCCTCTTCCCGTCCTTCCCAGCCTCTTCACACAATAATTCCAATAACTCGTCCTACTTCACTCTTAGAAAAAAAGGTGCTATCTAGAATGCTAAAAGGGTTCTTCAGCTGTCCCCATAGGATAACCTTTTAAAGAAACCTTTTTTGTGCCAGATAGAACTCTTATGGTTCCAGGTAGAACCATTTTTGTTCCATGTAGAACCCTTTCCACATAGTGTCTACATGGAACCCAAAGGGTTCTTTCTACCTGTAACCAAAAAGGGTTCTTTCTGTCAGGACCCGGTGGAGAAACAGTCACTAAATAAATCGGCAGAACCCAGAAGATGAGGCAGACACAGCAGTACAAGAGACGGTGGTTAATCAAAGAAAGATCTTCCGGCAAAAATTATAAATCCACAACGTCCAAAGAAAAGCAAGAGACAAAAATAGATATCTTCCAAAATACAAAGAAATCCACAAAGTGGTAAGAACAGCAAGGGAAAAAACAAACCTCAAAAGACTAATCCAAATAAACAAGAACAAAACCAGCGAACCTCTGGAAAATCCAACAAGAGAAAAAGTTTAACAGCATGGCTGGGCTGGGTGCTAACTTACAAACACTGAGCAAAGAACTGAGGAACACACAGGGTTTAAATACTAACAAGGGAACGACACACAGGTGCAAACATAATAGAGCAAGGAAAAAAAACAAAAGGTACAAAAAAGGTGCAATGGGGCCATCTAGTGACCAAAACCTGAACAGTCCTGGCCAAAACCTGACAGAATCCCCCCCCTAGGAACGGCTCCTGACGTTCCTACCAGCCTTCTCAGGGTGGAGGGCCCTGAACTGATGAATGAGGTCAGGTCCAGTATGTCCTTGGCAGGAACCCAGGAGCGCTCCTCGGGACCGTAGCCTTCCCAGTCCACCAGATACTGCCAGGACCGCTGCACCCGGCGGGAATCCAGTATCGGTGGACGGTATAAGCCGACTGGCCTCCGATGACACGGGGCGGAGGGGGAGGTCTGCCTGCCGGATAAGGGGAGAAAAAACAACAGGTTTTAATAAAGAAATGTGAAATGTGGGATTGATCTTAAGGGATCTGGTAAGTGCAGGCGAAAAGTAACGCGGATTGACTCTCCTGGCAATCTTAAAGGGACCGATGAATCTCTGGACAGCTTGCGAGACTCCACCCTTAGCGGTAAGTTTTTTGTTGAGAGCCATACTCTCTGGCCGGGTACAGGGTAGGACCGGGACGGCGACGTCTGTTGGCTTGTCGCTGGTACTGCTGTGAGAACGCAGAAGATTAAGACGGGCCTTCTTCCACGAAGCCGACAGCGTCTGATGAACCTCAAGGCTGAAGGCACTCTGACTTCTGCCTCTGGTCCGGGAACAATAGCGGAGCATAGCCAAACTGACACTCATGCGGAGACATACCAGTGGAGGAGGAGCACAAGGTGTTGTGCGCGTACTCGGCCCAAACAATGAAGGATGACCATGTGGACGGGTTGTTGGAGACCATACATCTAAGGGTGGTTTCCAGCTCCTGATTCATCTCTCCGTTGGCCGTTGGACTCCGGATGGTACCCTGAAGAAAGACTGGCCGTGGCCCCTATGAGTTTGGCAGAAGGACTTCCAAAACCAGAGGCAAACTGGGGACCTCTGTCGGAAACCATATCTTGCGGAATGCCAAGACTCGGAACACATGGTTAATCACCACTCAGCCGTTTCCTTGGAGACGGTAATTTGGTCAAGGAACAAACCTGGCCGCCTTAGAAAACCTGTCGATGATGACTAGGATAGTAGTATTACCATGGGACGGAGAAGGCCAGTAATAAAGTCCAACGAGATATGGGACCAGGGTCGTTGGGGAATAGATAAAGGGTGAAGAAGTCCTTGAGGGCGGAGGTGAGAAGTTTGCCCTGGCAGCACACGGAACAGGCCTTGACGAAAGTGGCCACGTCTTCTTTTATGGTGGGCCACCAGAACTTACGCTGGATGAACTCCAAGGTGCGACCTACGCCCGGGTGACAGGTGAGGCGAGAGGAGTGCCCCCACAGAAGGACTTGGGACCTTGCTGCATTGGGAACAAACAACCGATTGGCAGGACCTCCTCCAGGACCCGGTTCGATGGCTTGAGCTTGTTTCACGGTATCCTCAACTTGCCACGAGATGGCAGCCACGATCTTAGCGGCAGGAAGGACAGTCATGTCAGTATCTTCTCGATGGCAGGAGAGTAGACTCGTGACAAGGCGTCCGGTTTGAGATTCTTCGACCCGGGTCTATAGGTGAGGATAAACTGGAATCGGCTGAAGAACAGAGACCATCGAGCTTGTCTGGAGTTCAACCGCTTCGCCTGCTGGATATACTCCAGATTCTTGTGGTCCGTAAGCACTTGAAATGGTTGAGAAGCCCCCTCGAGCCAGTGTCTCCATTCCTTCAATGCCATCTTAAACCGCTAGGAGTTCACGATCCCCCACATCGTAATTCCTCTCGGCCGGGGTAAGCCGGTGAGAGAAGAAGGCGCAAGGATGAAGCCTCTTGTCTTCACCCCTCTGAGACAGGACAGCTCCAACACCAACCTCTGATGCGTCTACCTCCACCACAAAAGGTTCATCCGCCGTCGTAGTGTCAGGATGGGAGCAGAGAGGATGCGCTGCTTGAGTCCTTGGAAGGCCGTCTCAGCTTCTCTTCCCCACAGAAACCTTGTGTTGTCACCCTTGGTTAAAGCTGAGAGAGGGCTGCCACCGAGCTGAAGTTCTTGATGAACTTGCGGTAAAAGTTAGTGAAGCCCAGGAAACGCTGAACTTCCTTAACGGACTTGGGGGTGGGCCAATCCGCTACCCGCCCCTACCTTCTTGGGTCCATCTGGACTCGACCGGGTTCCACTACAAATCCCAGGAATTGTACTCGAGAGGAGTGGAATTCACACTTTTCCGGCTTAACGTACAAATGGCTGTCTAGGAGGCGTTTGAGCACTTGTCTGACATGCTTAGTGTGTTCTTGAAGGGAGCTCGAAAAGATGAGGATGTCATCCAAGTAAACAAACGAAGATGTTAAGCATATCCCTAAGCACATCGTTTATGAGCGCTTGGAACACAGCCGGGGCGTTGGTCAGGCCGAAGGGCAATCACCGAGTATTCGTAGTGACCAGTAGGCGTGTTGAAGCGGTCTTCCACTCGTCCCCGGGTTTGATCCGCACAAGATGGTATGCGTTCTGCAGGTCAAGCTTAGTGAAGACAACTGCTTCCTGGAGCAGCTCAAAAGCTGTGGCCATAAGGGGTAGCGGGTAGCGGTTACGGACGGTTATGGCATTGGTCCCGGTAGTCGATGCAAGGTCGTAATCCACCGTCTTTTTGGCCACAAAGAAAAACCCTGCTCCCGCCGGCGAGTGGATGGACGCATGAGGCCTGCTGCCAGAGCGTCCTTGATGTAGGTATCCATAGCAGCTCGTTCGGGAGGATAGGGAAAAGATCCGACCCCTGGGAGGCAGGTGCCCGGAAACAGGTCGATGGTGCAATCGTAAGGTCTATGGGGTGGTAGTTTGGTGGCCTTCTGTTTGCTAAATACCGGTTTGGTCATGGTAACACTCGGGAACTCGGACAGGTCGATGGATTCTAGGACTCGGGAGAGAAACTCGGGAACTCGGGAAGATACAAGTGGCTTGGCACGTAGGACCCCACTGCTTGATGGTGCCTACAGACCAGTTGATGTGAGGGTTCTGTCAGGTTTTGGCCAGGACTGTTCAGGTTTTGGTCACTAGATGTCCCCATTGCACCTTTTTTGTACCTTTTGTTTTTTCCTTGCTCTATTATTGTTTGCACCGTGTGTGTCGTTCCCTTTTAGTATTTAAACCCTGTGTGTTCCTCAGTTCTTGGCTCAGTGTTTCTGTCAGGACCCGGTGTGAGAAACAGTCACTAAATAAATCGGCAGAACCCAGAAGATGAGGCAGACACAGCAGTACAAGAGACGGTGGTTTAATCAAAGAAAAGAATCTTCCGGCAAAAATATAAATCCACAACGTCCAAAGAAAAGCCAAGAGACAAAAATAGATATCTTCCAAAATACAAAGAAAATCCACAAAGTGGTAAGAACAGCAAGGGAAAAAACAAACCTCAAAAGACTAATCCAAAATAAACAAGAACAAAACCAGCGAACCTCTGGAAAATCCAACAAGAGAAAGGTTTAACAGCACGGGTGCTAACTTACAAACACTGAGCAAAGAACTGAGGAACACACAGGGTTTAAAATACTAACAAGGGAACGACACACAGGTGCAAACAATAATAGAGCAAGGAAAAAACAAAAGGTCAAAAAAGGTGCAATGGGGACATCTAGTGACCAAAACCTGAACAGTCCTGGAAAAACCTGACACTTTCTACCTGTAACCAAAAATAGTTATCTTATTGGGACAGCCGAAGAATCCTTTTGGGACCTTTTTTCTAAGAGTGTACTGTCATCTCAGTGACTTCCTCCTCTAGCAGTCACAATCCAACCCGGTGACTGCAAATAATAATCAGTGGCTTAAGGCTCACTTAAAATAAATTGAAATAAAGAAAAAAAGAGATTACATGGTGGAAGGGGAAGATGGGCAGAGGGATGTCAGTTTTTAGGAGGGCTCATCTGCAAGTGGGTATGCGCCAGAGTGGTGTAAGAGAGTGTGTATGTGTGTGAGAGAGAGAGGGTAGGAGAGAGAGCGAGAGAGAGAGAGGAGAGAGAGAGAGTTGAGAGAGAGAGAGCGCAAGCGGTCGGGTGGTGGCTGGTGTTCTCTGCTGCAGCGATCTGTCCTGGAGCAGAGCTACACAGCTACACTACACAGCAGCACAGCACAGCCACAGGGCTGCAGCTCACGCAGCCCAGAGAGGACCAGCCAACACACAGAGAGAGAGACCCCGCTGGCTGTCCACAGAGACATGCAGAGAAACACACCAGAAACTGAGACAGAGAGGGGGAGATAGAGGGTGATCAAATAGACATAATACAGAGTACAGGAGGGAGAGGAGGTACTCGTCATCTCCATGGACACAGGGAACTTTCAGCAGTACACTCGGCTCTCCACGATGGTTATTAATATTTCCTTCTCATCGGACAGCCGAAAACAACTTTTCCTTTTAAAAGTTTGAGAGACAGAGGTCAGAGTATTTCTTACCTACCAACATCTCTTTGTGTCACTTGTTGGCTGTTTTGTGTCTGTACAACAGAGGTGTGTGTGTGTGTGTGTGTGTGTGTGTGTGTGTGTGTGTGTGTGTGTGTGTGTGTGTGTGTGTGTGTGTGTGTGTGTGTGTGTGTGTGTGTGTGTGTGGTGTGTGTGTGGTTGTGTGTGTGTGTGTGTGTGTGTGTGTGTGTGTTTGAGTGAGTTAGTTAGTGTATTAGTGAGTGTGTGATTGAGTGTGTCAGTGATTAAGTGAGTGTTTGTCTGAATGAGTAAATTATTGAGTTTGAATGCATCAATGTTAGAAAGGCTACCTCTAACTTAAAAGCGACTTCATCTTTCCTCACAGTTTTTCCAGTGAGGATCCAATCTCTTCTAAGGACATTATCAAGAAGATTTGTGTTTTCTACCAGGATCATTTCAAAGAGTACCTCCTTCGCGTGTAAGGAACCAGTGGATATATTTCTCCACCTTAGACTCCCATCAACACTTTGAAGGAGGCATTCCTCTCTCCTATAAGGACCCTTTGAGAGACTCTTTTTACCTATCTACTCTATTAGGAGTGGGTGAGAAGGACAGTGGTAGATTTTCTCCAGGGATTTTCTCTGTCTCTGTGTCAGGATGGCTGGCTGTACCTGCCGCTGCAGACAGGGGTGTCAAGTTCATCCAGTCTTACGCAGACTCATCTTTGGGACCCTCACTAAAGGTACCGCACCCTCCTCAACTAACACTCCTTTAGCTCTTCTGCTTTTTTTCAGTTCTCTTATTTGCACTGGCATCCTTCTTTACCTCCACGTTACGTATCGTAGATGTGATATTGTACATAATATAAATAATATATGGAAGAGGAAGTAACATTGACATTAGCTAGGGTAAACATTGACATTAGCTGGTGTAACATTGACATTAGCTAGAGTAAAAGTGACATTAGCTCGGGTTAAAGCGTGACATTAGATAGGGTAACATTGACATTAGCTAGGGTAACAGTGACATTAGATAGGGTAACATTGACATTAGCTAGGGTACAGTGACATTAGATAGGGTAAACATTGACATTAGCTAGGGTTACAGTGACATTAGCTAGGGTAACATTGACATTAGCTAGGTAACAGTGACATTAGATAGGGTAACATTGACATTAGCTAGTGTAATAGTGACATTAGCTAGGGTAACAATGACATTGCTAGGGTAACAGTGAATTAGCTAGTTAAAGTGACATTAGCTAGTGTAATAGTGACATTAGCTAGTGTAACAATGACATTAGCTAGTGTAATAGTGACATTAGCTAGGGTAAAATTGACATTAGCTAGTGAAATAGTGACATTAGCTAGGGCAAAACAATGACGTTAGCTAGTGTAATAGTGACATTAGCTAGGGTAACAATGACATTAGCTAGTGTAATATTGACATTAGCTAGGGTAACAGTGACATTAGCTAGTGTATAGTGACATTAGCTAGGGTAACAATGACATTAGCTAGTGTAAATAGTGACATTAGCTAAGGTAACAATGACATTAGCTAGGGTAAACAGTGACATTAGCTAGTGTAAAGTGACATTAGCTAGTGTAATAGTGACATTAGCTAGTGTAACAGTGACATTAGCTAGTGTAATAGTGCACATTAGCTAGGGTAACAGTGACATTAGCTAGTGTAAAAGTGACATTTAGCTAGTGTAATAGTGACATTAGCTAGTGTAACAGTGACATTAGCTAGTGTAATAGTGACATTAGCTGGGTAACAGTGACATTAGCTAGTGTAAAAGTGACATTAGCTAGTGTAATAGTGACATTAGCTAGTGTAAAGTGACATTAACTAGTGTAATAGTGACATTAGCTAGTTGTAAACGTGACATTAGCTAGTGTAATAGTGACTATTAGCAGCTAGGTAACAGTGACATTAGCTAGTGTACTAGGGTAACAGTGACATTAGCTTGGTGCTGGGTCAAGCTTGAGGCTGACAGTAGTGAACAGTGGTGTCACATCCATCCAGTGATGCCCCGTTGTTGCCCCGTCATCGCCCCTGAGGAACTAAGTGATGAGCTCAAGTTGTGACACTGGCGTATCCTCTGTTTACTCCCCCTAGGCAACTTCTGTGTCTTTACTCTCTACCCCCCCATCCTGTTTCACCAGGTCCTCTCCTACGCCTGTCCTTTATCCCTGCATTTTCCTCTTTCCTTACCTCCTTCACACAGCTATCTGATTGTATCTCCCTCTGGTGTCAGTGGCCTGCTGTCTCTATCCCTCACCTCCTATCACCACATCAGCAGAAAAGCGCTGCATGGTGTGTCACTATGGCAACACAGCTCAGGGAGACCTGACAGATAGCTAAATGCTGCTCTATTTCTATATACAGCACTTGACCACTCTGACTAATAAAGCTCCTCTTATCACATACAGTCTATTGTCCACTTTATCATCCTCTTCTTCACACACTGCCTGCTCTACCTGGTGTCTGCAGAGGGCTGTGAGAGTGGCTGGAGGCACGGGCTCTGGCTCCTCAGGTTCAGCACCCTTTTATTGAGCTTCTTCAATGAAGACTAATCAAATCATTCAGACGCTGGCCATTAGTCTATGTTCTCAATGATATCACAGGCTGGAAAAAGTGAGAACAACCTGTTCACTTTCTCTGGGCTGCAAAATCTACACTAGTCAATCCATCACTGTCAAATGAACCAGGCAGTATTAGATGGCAGTTAAATTAAACCACAATTGTGAACATTTCACTGGAGCTAAGACTTTCTGACAGAGCCTGATAACACTCAGTGGTAGTTGAGCAGTCCCTCTAACTGACAGTTTTGGTTTGATACTTGGTAATGCAAGTGTTGAAAACTAAGCATAAAGGCTGGCCAGTTCCTGGCACTACTGTCAGAGGAGAGAGAGAGAGAGAGAGAGAGAGAAGAGAGAGAGAGAGAGAGAGAGAGAGAGAGAGAGAGAGAGAGAGAGAGAGAGAGAGAGAGAGGAGAGAGAGAGAGAGAGAGAGAGAGAGAGAGAGAGAGAGAGAGAGAGAGAGAGAGAGAGAGAGAGAGAGAGAGAGAGAGAGAGAGAGAGAGAGAGAGAGAGAGAGAGAGGAGATAGAGAGAGAGAGAGAGAGAGAGAGAGAGAGAGAGAGAGAGAGAGAGAGAGAGAGAGAGAGAGAGAGAGAGAGAGAGAGAAGAGAGAGAGAGAGAGAGAGAGACTTTTGACTTTCTTTATTGAAACATTCTCATTTCATTAAAACTCACCCCCCCTAAAATAAAAAAACAAAAATATATCCTGTACTGCATACATGTACCATACTCACCTTTCCATCTACCACATGATACAAACCACCATCACCATACACAAAAACAATACCCTCTCCTACAACCGTATATCCAAAACATCTTCCCCAGGCATACAGACAGCCCCCAACACACACAGATATCTCCTCAAAATCTCCACACATTTGATCAGTTTATAGAACTCAAACTCAACCCTAGGCGCGCAGAGACCATCCCAATTAAACAGTAGTAAAGGGTCTGTTATCCCCCCAACTTTGACCCTGTTTCTCCCTTGTTAGCCAAATAGCTAATTTTGCCTGAGCAAACAGAAATTCAACAAAACACATTTTTCTTTCTCCTTACTCGAATACCTGTATCCCATTATAAACATCCCAACAGCAAAAACCACCCCAACCTGTACACACAGACATTCCAACAAGAGACATTAAAGGCATTAACCTGGTGCACACAGAAAACACATGAATCACAGTTTCTTTCATTTGACAGAAAGGACACCCCTGCCCAATTCCCTGGATCAACCCGTGCAACCAGCTGTTAGTGGCCAGGGCTCCATGAAGAACCCTCCACTGGAGGTCCCTGACCTCTTTGGTACTGGGGTTTGTAGAGCGCCCTCCATCTAAAACCCACCATACTCTCGCCCCACATACCCCCTGCCACTGATGTGCCTTCACTCCTGTTAGGCTCTTCTAATGTTCCTAACCTTAACCGCAGAGGTTGTAGAGGGCTTTACCTCCCACCCCCTCAAACTCCCCCAGGCCTCGGAGTGTTAAATCTAACAAGTCCTCCAGACCCCTTGCCAGTCTCCAGTCTCTGCCGTCACCTGCAGTGGCGGAAACATTGGTGGCCCCTCTCCCTTTGGCCTCTCAAACACCCCCTTACCGGCTCGACAGTGCCTCCTGGACCTCCTCCAGGAATCTCTCCAGCAGCCTAAGAGACGTTATTCCTGTTTGTTGCGCCAAGACCTCCGGGGTTTTCCACCCTCCTCTCCCAGCAGTCTCAGGTCACCTAGCCTTTGTAAACCCCCTGCCATCAGTTGCCTCTGCAGGGTGCCGACTGAACCGATCTCAAAGGGATGGCTGGGTTGTGGAAATAGGCTCCTCCCACACCCACTGCCCAGGCTCCAACACCCCTTCTCGTGTGGGCCTTAGCAGCTGCCAGGCCCTCAGCACGGCAGAGTAAAACTCTGAGAGACCTGCTGTACTCAGCCTCTCCAGCTTCATGAGGAACAGCTGCCGGTCCAACCTAATCCGCCAGCTTTCCTCAGCACGGCGCATGCTGGTTCCCCCAGCCAACATCAGTATGGTACAGCAGTCTCTGCACCGCCTTTAGCCGGAAAGCAGCCATCCTGCTCTCCAGTTCCACCAGGCCCTGCCTCCTTCGTGGACGGTCATGTACAACACTGCTGCCTTCAGCCGTGATGGCCCGACCAAAAGAAGTCCCACCAGCTTGCGTTGCAGGTCTGCAAGCAGACCGGCGGGGGGTTGAGGACAGCCAGTTTATGCCACAAGAAGATGCCACCAGGTTGTTGATTATCAGCACCCTCCCTCTATATGACACTTGGGACAGGAGCCACCTCCACCTGGCCAGTCTTGACACCACTGGCCTGTGACAGCCCCTCCCAGTTCTTGCTGACCCACCTCTCTCGAGCCCAGGTACACCCCAACACTTTAAGCCCTTCACCACCCACTGCAAACCCCTGGAAGCAGAGGAGGAGCCCTATCCCCCCATGCCCCACATAACAGAGCTTTGCTCTTTCCCCAGTTTACTTAGCTGATGAAGCTCCCTCGTACACTTCAGACTGGTCTCTAGCTCCTGCATATCTTGCCCATCCCTGACCATCACAGAAACATCAATCTGCATATGCTGAGACTGCTATTCCTGTCACCACCTCCATGCCTGCTCAGCACACTCCCCGCAGTCTCCTGCGTAGCAGTCCTAAAAAAGGCTCAATGGCTAGTGTGTACAGCTGCCCAGATAGAGGGCATCCTTGTCTAATGCCCCGTCTCACCAGACAGGCCTACTGAGCGCCCCTCCCACCTTAACCATACATGACGCCCCAGCATACAACAGCTTCACACAGTTCACAAAAGCTCTTCCCAAACCCAAACACAGACATCACATTAAACAGATTACTCATGATCCACTCTATCAAAAGCCTTTCTCTTGATCTAAAGAGACCAGTCCCAAAGTTCACATTAGAACCTCTCGACAAGTCCAACATGTCCCTAATCAAGAACAAGTTGTCCGTGATTGAGCGTCCGGTACACAATATGGTCTGGTCCTTGTGTTAATTATAGAGTCCAGATGGGACTTCAGTCTGTTAGAGAGGACCTTGGCAAATATCTTATAGTCCGCACAGAGTAATGCCACAGGCCTCCAGTTCTTAAGTTCACACAAGTCCCTTTTTGGGCAGGAGAGTCAGTGCCGCCCGACGGCAGCTCATCGGCAACTCTCCTACCTCGACGCATTCCACGCAACACGCAAAATAAATCCTGTCCAATAGTTCCCCAGAATTTTTTGTAAAACTCCACTGGAAGTCATCGACCCCGGGTGCACGACCGGGGAACATCTGGTTTAGGCCTCTGCCAGTTCATGTGACAACAGAGGAATGTCCATTTCATCCCTCTGTGCCCGAGAGAGAGCTTAGGGAGTCCTGCGAACAAGACCTGAGCACACATAGGATCCCACATTTCTGCCCTATACAATTCAGTATAAAACTCCACAGTCCGCTCCGCATCTCCCCACCACAGAGTCACCCGCCCCATCAGACAGCCGTAGACAATGCATACCCTTGGCTTCACTGCTCTGTCTTTCCAAACCAAAGAAGAAGGAGCTGGGAGCATCCATCTCCTTGAGCATGGAGAACCTAGCTCTTACAAGTGCTCCTTGCTTTAACCTGGAAAAAAACTACCCAGGTCCTACGTAATTCGGCTAAGTTAGCCTGGAGGCTACATTGCCTTGCCCCACCATCTCTACCTCCATCTCACTAATACACCGCTCTAGTTCCCCAATACTCTCCTAGCCTCTGAGGAATGAGAAGAGCTGTGTACTGTTGACAGAAAAGCCGAATTTGCACTTTCCCCACATTGACTCAGAGACTCATCATCCTCTCTTCGCTGCCCCCTCTTTCCCAAAAAGTCTGGAAACTGAGCAAAAAGTGGCATCTTGTAAGAGCTTTTACATTGAATTCCAATAAGATGCCTGCCGGGGCCCTGGTGAAATAGACAGCCGAGCCATGGTTATGTGGTATCCGAAAACCCCACTGGGAGAATGGTAGCACCAGCAGCCTATTGCTCTGATTCCTGGACATGTAAAAACGATCAAGTCGAGCTGCCACTCACCCTAGCCCCAAAAACCTTCACCCACGTATACTGTCTTGTGTTTGGATGTTTAGTTCTCCAAACTTCCACTAGGTCAAACTGATTAAAGATGTCCTTAACACTCCCACTGACACTGAATGAGGCTCTTCCCCATTTCTGTCTTTTGTAAAATCCATTGTACAGTTCCAGTCACTCCGATCACCAGCGTTCTCCTCAGGCGCTACTTGTGAGAGTTCTGTCTAAGACTCCCAAATAGAACCCCTTTTTCCTCCCTGTGTAGGCGCATACACATTTATAAAGACAAACCCATGTTGTTAATCTCTGCTTTAACAACAAGCAACCTGCCCCTACACACCTCCTTTGAGGAGCAAATTTTTACAGCCAGACCCGGTGCAAAAAGGACTGCCACCCCTGCACTAAGATTTGTCCATGGCTCAACACACTTGCCCCTTTCCACCAGAGCCCCCAATAAACTTCATTCACCACATCACTATGCGTCTCCTGCAGAAACAACACCTGTACTTTCTTTTGTTTTACATATTCACCCAACAACTCCTCTTTCCGCATCTCTGGCACATTTATATTAAAGCGAGCCTACCCAAGAGTCTCCATAAGAAGTGGGAGAAAAGCCAGCAGAGAAATAGACCAATAGGAAAGCTCAAAAAGCCCAGTGTCAGTAAGAAATTAAACATTTAAACAGTGTCTGAAGGTAAACTTTACGCACTGTTGTGACCCACTTCCTCAACCTAACCGTTTCTTGGGTGAGAGGGACACCATGCCCCTCATTTTCATAGCATGTTGTACTGATCTTACAAACTTTCTAGAATCAGA
>NW_019943250.1:112692-116321 GCF_002910315.2 Salvelinus sp. IW2-2015 | reverse complement strand
TGAACTGTGTGAAAGCACATGTTGTCATGCCTGGGCTCATGTGAAATCGGTTAAGGTGGGAGGGGCGCTCAGTAGGCCTGTCTGGTGAGAGGGGCATTAGACAAGGATGCCCTCTATCTGGGCAGCTGTACACAACTAGCCATTGAGCCTTTTTTAGGACTGCTACGCAGAGAGACTGCGGGGAGTGTGCTGGACAGGCATGGAGTGGTGACAGGAATAGCAGTCTCAGCATATGCAGATTGATGTTTCTGTGATGGTCAGGGATGGGCAAGATATGCAGGAGCTAGAGACCAGTCTGAAGAGTGTACGAGGGAGCTTCATCAGCTAAGGTAAACTTGGGAAAGAGCAAAGCTCTGTTATGTGGGGCATGGGGGGATAGGGCTCCTCCTCTGCTTCCAGGGGTTTGCAGTGGGTTGTGAGCTTTAAAGTGTTGGGTGTACCTGGGCTCGAGAAGAGGTGGGTCAGCAAGAACTGGGAGGGCTGTCACAGGCAGTGGTGTCAAGACTGGCCAGTGGAGTGGCTCCTGTCCCAAGTGTCAGAGACTGAAGAGATTGAGAGAAGAGAACGAGACGGAGGCGGAGATGAGAGAGTGACTAGACGGTGGACTGATAATCATACAAGAGAGAGAAGACCCTGAAGGGATGATGGCGGCATCTCACCTATGTGCGGACAATGAAGAGAAAGAGAGCATGGGGAAGCCTGTCCTCAACCCCCCCGCCGTCTGCTTTGCAGCACCTGCAACGTCCAGAGGAGCTGAAGAGGTGGAGACTTCTTTTGTTCGGGACGTCCTCACAGACGGAGATGGATCGAGGACATCTGAAGGCGAAACGACCAGTGTTGGAGAGAGACAAATGACCGACTCCACGGAAGCGAGAGAGGGAACAGGAGAGGGAGAGCACCGACGATGGAGTAGAGAGAGGAAGAACTGAGAGAGAGAGAGAGACAGAGAGAGGAAGAGACAGGGACTGGCTGGAGGACGAGACTTTGACCGGAGGTAAGAACCTGAAGTAGACAGAGAGGACAGAGAGAGGAGAGAGAGTGCCAGGAGACCTGCGTAACAGAAGACAGAGTAAGACGTGAAGAATGTTGGAGGAGGAGAGAGAGAGGAAAGAGAGAGAGAGAAGATAGAGAGAGGAGAGAGAGAGAGAGAGAAGAGAGAGAGAGAGGAGAGAAGAGAGAGAGAGAGAGAGAGAGAGAGAGAGAAGAGAGAGAGAAGAGAGAGAGAGAGAGGAGAGAGAGAGAGAGAGAGAGGAGAGAGAGAGAGAGAGAGAGAGAGAGAGATCTCTCTCTCTCTCTCTCTCTCTCTCTCTCTCCTCTGCTAAATGAACACACTGGTTCCTCTCTGGATATGTTGTAACCATTGAACTCTCCTCCGAGGGACAGTCAGTATAATGGAGTGTGAATTTACGTTTTAGTAGACACTCTTATCCAAAGCAATTTACAGGAGCAATTCGATTCGATAACTTTATTAGTCACATGCACAGGGTCGCAAAGGTAATCATAGGGTACAGTGAAATTCTTATGCTCCAAGCTCCAACAGTGTAGGTAAAAAAAAAAAATAAGTGGTGCTGGGTCAAGCTTGAGGCTGACAGTAGACAATAATAAAAAAGAATCATTGTATATTTATTTATTTTTTACTTTTTTTTATACCCGTATTTTACCAGGTAAGTTGACTGAGAACACATTCTCATTTACAGCAACRACCTGGGGAGTAGTTACAGGGGCGAGGAGAGTGCCAGTCAAGAGTTTAGACACACCTACTCATTCAAGGGTTTTTCTTTATTTTGACAATTTTCTACATTGTAGAGTAATAGTGAAGACATCAAAACGATGAAATAACACTTATGGAATCATGTAGTAAACAAAAAAGTGTTTAACAAATCAAAATATATTTTAGATTCTTCAAAGTAGCCACCCTTTGCCTTGATGACAGCTTTGCACACTCTTGACATTCTCTCAACCAGCTTCACCAGGAATGCTTTTCCAACAGTCTTGAAGGAGTTCCCGCATATGCTGAGCACTTGTTGGCTGCTTTTCCTTCACTCTGCGGTCCAACTCATTCCAAACCATCTCAATTGGGTTGAAGTTGGGTGATTGTGGAGGCCAGGTCATCTGATGCAGCACTCCATCACTCTCCTTCTTGATCAAATAGCCCTTACACAGCCTGGAGGTGTGTTGGGGGACTATCATTTGAAAAACAAATGATAGTCCCACTAAGTGCAAACGAGATGGGATGGCGTATCACTGCAGAATGCTGTGGTAGCGATGCTGGTTAAGTGTGCCATGAATTCTAAATAAATCAATGACATTGTCACCAGCAAAGGACCCCAACACCATCACACTTCCTCCTCCATGCTTCACAGTGGGAACCACACACGCGGAGATCATCCGTTCACCTACTCTGCGTCTCACAAAGACAAGGCGATTGGAACCAAAAATCTCAAATTTGGACTCATCAGACCAAAGGACAGATTTCCACCGGTCTAATATCCATTGCTTGTGTTTGTTGGCCCAAGCAAGTCTCTTCTTCTTATTGGTGTCCTTTAGTAGTGTTTTCTTTGCAGCAATTTGACCATGAAGGCCTGATTCACTCTGTCTCCTCTAAACAGTTGATGTTGAGATGTGTCTGTTACTTGATCTCTGTGAAGCATTTATTTGGGCTGAAATTTCTAAGGCTGATAACTCTAATTAACTTATCCTCTGCAGCAGAGGTATCTCTGGGTCTTCCTTTCCTGTAGCGGATCTCATGAGAGACAGTTTTATCAGCGCTTGATGGTTTTTGCGACTGCACTTGAAGAAACGTTCAAATTTCTTGACATTTTCCTCAATGACTGACCTTCATGTCTTAAAGAAATGATGGACTTCTTCTCTCTTTACTTTTTTGAGCTGTTCTTCCCATAATATGGACTTGGTGTTTTACCAAATAGGGCTATCTTCTGTATACCACCCCTACCTTCTCACAACTCAACTGATTGGCTCAAACGCATTAAGAAGGAAAGAAACTGTACATATTTACAGCTATAACAATGATAAGTGTCCATTGGGGGGTTGGGGCAGGATAAATGTTTTTGACTGTCTCCACAGTGGCAATGTTGATGAGGATGGGGGAGTGCCCAACCTGGTTCCTCCTGAAAGTCCACAATCAGCTCCTTTGTTTTGCTGACGTTGAGGGAGAGGTTGTTTACCTAATTTTTGCACTCAAGTCTTGCTCAAGGGCACATCCACATATTTTCCAACTAGTCGGCTCGACCCAGCGACCTTTCGGTAACTGGCCCTACGTTCTTAATCGCTAGGCTAACTGCCACTCCTGAATCCCAGAAGCCAATAGTGTGTGTGTGTGTGTGTGTGTGTGTGTGTGCTGAGCATCTGCAGGAAATATAGACAGGCCCAGGTGCTAAGACTTGTTCATCAGTACGCTAGTCGTGTTGCTCAGTAATTTTCTTATCTGCAGGCTGGCAACGGTGCTATTGGCTAGGTGTGCCTCTTATCTGCAGTGCTTTCTGGCTAGATGCTTCATTGCCAGGGCTATGGTGTGGCATGGCCTTCTGTTCTTGCAGGCTGCATGAGGTGCTGGCTAGGGGCCTTCTCTATCTGCAGCGTTGCATGAGCCGCTGGCACGGGGTAAGGTC
>NW_019943250.1:27990-106575 GCF_002910315.2 Salvelinus sp. IW2-2015 | reverse complement strand
TGTGTGTTGTGTGTGTGTGTGTGTGTGTGTGTGTGTGTGTGTGTGTGTGTGTGTGTGTGTGTGTGTGTGTGTGTGTGTGTGGTGTGTGTGTGTGTGTGTGTGTGTGTGTGTGTGTGTGTGTGTGTGTGTGTGTGTGTGTGCACACGAGCAAAACCTGCACACGAGCAAAACTATCACACATAGATAAAGAGACTCAATAACTGAAAAAAAGAGTACACAGAAACGGCCTGCAACAATTGCAATCAGCCATTGAGAATATGCTAATTGTGAACTGTTTCCCAGTTTCCCATGGCAACCTAATCTAGGTGCCACGGTCGGTTTAGCATGGCCTATCGTGGAATGGTGTGTCTCTGTTTGATGGTATTTTACAGTGAGCAAAAACAAGACTGGCTCTCTTATTTTTCGCCCTGCTTTACAGCTCTGTGTGGCACCGTAAGATCTGTGTGGTACTGTAAGATCTGTGTGGCACAGTAAGTTCTGTGTGGTACAGTAAGATCTATGCTGTACTGTAAGATCTGTGTGGTACAGTAAGATCTGTGTGGTACTGTAAGATCTGTGTGGCACTGTAAGTCTGTGTGGTACAGTAAGATCTATGCTGTACTGTTAAGATCTGTGTGGTACAGTAAGATCTGTGTGGTACAGTAAGATCTGTGTGGTACTGTAAGATCTGTGTGGACAGTAAGATCTATGTGGTACTGTAAGATCTGTGTGGTACAGTAAGATCTGTGTGGTACAGTAAGATCTATGTGGTACAATAAGATCTATGTGGTACTGTAATATCTATGTGGTACAGTAAGATCTATTGGTACAGTAAGATCTGTGTGGTACAGTAAGATCTGTGTGGTACAATAAGATCTATGTGGTACTGTAAGATCTATGTGGTAAGTAAGATTCTGTGTGTACTGTAAGATCTATGTGGTACAGTAAGATCTATGTGGTACAGTAAGATCTGTGTGGTACAGTAAATCTGTGTGGTACAAGTAAGATCTATGTGGTACTGTAAGATCTGTGTGGTACAGTAAGATCTGTGTGGTACAGTAAGATCTATGTGGTACAATAAGATCTATGTGGTACAGTAAGATCTGTGTGGTACTGTAAGATCTGTGTGGTATAGAAGATCTATGTGGTACAGTAAGATATGTGTGGTACAGTAAATCTATGTGGTACAATAAGATCTATGTGGTAACAGTAAGGATCTGTGTGGTACTGTAAGATCTGTGTGGTATAGTAAGATCTATGTGGTACAGTAAGATATGTGTGGTACAGTAAGATCTTGTGTGGTACAGTAAGATTCTATGTGGTACAGTAAGATCTATGTGGTACAGTAAGATCTATGTGGTACAGTAAGATCTGTGTGGTACTGTAAGATCTGGTGTGGTTATGTAAATCTATTGGTACAGTAAGATATGTGTGGTACAGTAAGATCTGCTGTGGTACAGTAAGTCTATGTGGTACTGTCAGATCTGTGTGGTACAGTAAGATCTGTGTGGTGGCAGTAAATCTATGTGGTACGTAGATCTATGTGGTACAGTAAGACAAGCTATGTGTACATATGATATGTACTGTAAGATCTGTGTGGTACTGTAAGATCTGTGTGGTACAGTAAGATCTGTGTGGTGTACAGTAAGATCTGTGTGGTACAGTAAGATCTGTGTGGACTGTAAGATCTGTGAGGTACAGTAAGATCTATGTGTACAGTAAGATCTGTGGTACAGTAAGATATGTGTGGTACAGTAAGATCTGTGTGGACAGTAAGATCTGTGTGGTACAGTAAGATCTATGTGTACAGTAAGATCTGTGTGTACAGTAAGATCTATGTGGTACTGTAAGTTCTATGTGGTACTGTAAGATCTGTGTGGTAGCAGTAGAGAGATCTGTGTGGTACGTAGATCTATGTGGTACAGTAAGTATGTGGTACAGTAAGATCTGTGTGGTACAGTAAGATATGTGGTTGGCAGGGGTGCCTCCTACTGTATCTGTTATTCTGTACAGGCTTCCTTCTTTTCACTCTGTCAATTAGGTTAGTATATTGGAGTAACTACAATGTTGTTGATCCATCCTCAGTAACTGTTTTAAAGTCCCCATTGGCCACATGGTGAAATCCCTGAGCGGTTTTCTTCCTCTCCGGCAACTGAGTTAGGAAGGACGCCTGTATCTTTGTATTGACTGGGTGTATTGATACATCATCCAAAGTGTAACTAATAACTTCGGCATGCTCAAAGGGATATTCAATGTCTGCTTTTTATATTTTTAACCATCTACCACTAGGTGCCCTTCCTTGTGAGGTATTGGAAAACCTCCATGGTCTTTGTGGTTGAATTTCACTGCTCGACTGCGCGACATTACAGATAATTGTATGTGTGGGGTACAGAGAGGAGGTAGTCATCCAAAAATAATGGTAAACACTATTATTGCACACAGATTGAGTCCATGTGACTTTTAAGCATATTTTTACACCTGAACTTATTTAGGCTTGCCATAACAAAGGGGTTGAATACTTACTGACTCAAGACATTTCAGATTTTCAGTTTTAATTCATTTGTAAAAAATACAGAAAACATAATTCCACTTTGAAATTATGGGGTATTGTTTGTAGGCCAATTACAAAAAAAAATCAAAATGTAATCCATTTTAAATTCAGGCTGTAACACAACAAAAAGTCAAAGGGTGTGAATACCTTCTGAAGGCACTGAACCCTGCCCCCACCCCCCAATGGACACTAATTGTATTTATTTKTATTTATTTGTTTAACCTTTATTTAACTAGGCAAGTCAGTTAAGAACAAATTCTTATTTACAATGACGGCCTACCCCAGCCAAACCCTCCCCTAACCCGGACAATGCTGGGCCAATTGTGCACCGCCCTATGGGACTCCCGATCACGGCCGGTTGTGATACAACCCGGGATCGAACCAGAGTCCGTAGTGACGCCTCTAACACTGAGATGCAGTCCCTCTGATTTACTTACCTGCACTGGAGCTCGGAGCAAAAGAAGTTCACTGTACCCTGTGATTACATCTGCTTCCCTGTGCATGTGACTAATAAACCCATCTAATCTAAATTCTAATCGCACAAATTACATCCCTTGGAGTCGTGAGGTGTTATTTTTAGCAAATCTGTCCATTGGACTGTGGCAGATCTGATTTCCTCAGGCATATCTAAACTGCTGAATTAATAAATAAAATAATTCCAAGCTAATTACCATAGACATGCTTGAGCTTTATCGGTTACCATGGTTATGGTTAACAGTTATTTTTGAAAGACCTTTCAGAGGTCTTGAGGGGGAAGCTTGAGGGAGTGAAGCGAAACATTGAAGTGGGAGTRAGGGCAACAAGAGTGGTGCTGCTGACTGCATCTTCTGCCCAATCACTCAGCTCTCTCCCAGAGGAGTATGGGTAAAGGTGGGTGATTCTCTGGAGAGACCAGAGTAGCACAAACTGAAAACAGACTCACACGCTTGGACACACACAGAGATAAAGACACATTCTCTCACGAACAGGCAAACACAATGAAGAGTCTTACGCACGCAGACACACACACACACACAGGTACCCACACAACACATGCAAAACTCTCATGGGCCAACACACCTTGATACACTCACATCTATGTTCATATGAAGGTTATAAGTTCTGATCACGCATATTGTCATACACTTGGGTGAGTTTAGCTAGAAGACCTGGACTCAGGTCCCAAAGTCCATTTCCCCCCTCCATTGCATTCTATCCCTGACCCTTACGTATTCAACCCCCCTCCCTCTTACCCCCCACTGCGCTCTGCTTCAACCCCCCTACCTCTTACCCCCCACTGCTCTCTCTCTGTCATCTGACTCTGCCCTTCAAGACATGCTCACTGTGACTCAACCTTCTCAAGAGTACATCCTGGACCACTCTCCTTTCCTCTCCTCCACTTACACTCTGGTTTATACACCTCCCCAGTCCCCACTCTCCTTTCTACACCTTCCCAGTCCCCAATCTGCATTCTACACCTCCCCATTCCACACTCTGCAATCTACACCTCCCCAGTCCCCACTCTGGTTTCAACACCTCCCCAGTCCCCACTCTCCTTTCTACACCTTCCCAGTCCCCAATCTGCATTCTACACCTCCCCAGTCTCGCCACTCTGCGTTTGTCAACAACCTCCCCAGTCCCCACTTCCTTTCTACCAACCTTTCCCAGTCCCCAATCTACATTCTACACACTCCCCATTTCCGCACTCTTGGCATTCTACACCTCCCAGTCCCAACTCTGGTTTCTACACCTCCCCATTCCCCACTCCGCATACTATACCTCCCCAGTCCCCACTCTGCATTCTACACCACCCCAGTCCCTACTCTGCATTTCAACACCTTCCCCAGTCCCCACTCTGGTTTTTATACCTTCCCAGTCCCCACTCTGCTTTTCTACACCTCCCCAGTCCCCACTCTGCATTCAACACCTCCCCAGTCCCCACTCGATTCAACACCTCCCCAGTCCCCACTCTGGTTTCTATACCTTCCCAGTCCCCACTCTGCTTCTACACCTCCCCAGTCACCACTCTGGTTTCTATACCTTCCCAGTCCCCACTCTGCTTTCTACACCTCCCCAGTCACCACTCTGGTTTCTATACCTCCCCAGTCCCCACTCTAGTTTCTACCCTTCCTCAGTGCCCACTCTGCTTTCTACACCTCCCCAGTCCCCACTCTGCATTCTACATCTCCCCAGTCACCACTCTGGTTTCTACACCTCCCCAGTCCCCACTCTAGTTTTCTACCCTTCCTCAGTCCCCACTCTGCATTTCTACACCTCCCCAGTCCCCACTCTGCTTTCTACACCTCCCCAGTCCCCACTCTGCTTTCTACACCTCCCCAGTCCCCACTCTGCTTTCTACACCTCCCCAGTCCCCACTCTGCATTCTACACTTCCCCAGTCCCCACTCTGCATTCTACACTCCCCGTCCCCACTCTGCATTCTACATTCTACATCTCCCCAGTCCCCATTCTGTATTCCACACCTCCCCAGTCCCCACTCTGCTTTCTACACCTCCCCAAGCACCACTCTGGTTTCTACACCTCCCCAGTCCCCACTCTGCATTCTACATCTCCCCAGTCACCACCCTTGTCTACACCTCCCCAGTCCCCACTCTATATTCTACACTTCCCCAGTCCCCACTCTTCTTTCTACACCTTCCCCACCACTCTACATTATACACCTCCCCACTCCCCACTCTGTGTTCTACACCTCCCCACTCCCCACTCTGTGTTCTACACCTCCCCACTCCCCACTCTGTGTTCTACACCTCCCCACTCCCCACTGTTCAACCTGTTCTTCCTCTACTCTCTGTATATATATATACAGTTGAATTCGAAAGTTTGCATACACTTAGGTTGGAGTTATTAAAACACGTTTTTCAACCACTCCACACATGTTTTGTTAACAAACTATAGTTTTGGCAAGTCAGTTAGGACATCTACCTTGTGCATGACACAAGTAATTTTTCCAACAATTGTTTACAGACAGAATATTTCACTTATAATTCACTGTATCACAATTCCGGTGAGGCAGAAGTTTACATACACTAAGTTGACTGTGCCTTTAAACAACTTGGAAAATTCCAGAAAATGATGTCATTGCTTTAGAAGCTTCTGATAGGCTAATTGACATACTTTGAGTCAATTGGAGGTGTACCTGTTGWTGTATTTCAAGGCCTACCTTCAAACTCAGTGCCTCTTTACTTGACATCATGGGAAAATCAAAAGAAATCAGCCAAGACTTCAGAAAACAATTGTAGACCTCCACAAGTCTGGTTCATCCTTGGGAGCAATTTACAAATGCCTGAAGGTACTGTACAAACAATAGTACGCAAGTATAAACACCATGGGACCACGCAGCCGTCATACGGCTCAGGAAGGAGACGCGTTCTGTCTCCTAGAGATGAATGTACTTTGGTGCGAAAAGTGCAAATCAATCCCAGAACAACAGCAAAGGACCTTGTGAAGATGCTGGAGGAAACAGGTACAAAAGTATCTATATCCACAGTAAAACGAGTCCTATATCCACATAACCTGAAGGCCGCTCAGCAAGGGAGAAGCCACTGCTCCAAAACCGCCATACAAAAGCCAGTCTACGGTTTGCAACTGCACATGGGGACAAAGATCGTACATCTTGGAGAAATGTCCTCTGGTCTGATGAAACAAAAATAAAACTGTTTAGCCATAATGACCATCATTATGTTTGGAGGAAAAAGAGGGACGCTTGCAAGCCGAAGAACACCATCCCAACCGTGAAGCACAGGGGTGGCAGCATCATGTTGGGGGGGGTGCTTTGCTGCAGGAGGGACTGGTGCACTTCACAAAATAGATGGCATCATGAGGATGGAAAATTATGTGGATCTATTGAAGCAACATCTCAAGATATCAGTCAGGAAGTTAAAGCTTGGTCGCAAATGGGTCTTCCAAATGGACAATGACCCCAAGCATACTTCCAAAGTTGTGGCAAAATGGCTTAAGGACAACAAAGTCAAGGTATTGAAGTACCATCACAAAGCCTGACCTCAATCCTATAGAAAATGTATGAGAATAACTGAAAAAGCATGTGTGAGCAAGGAGGCCTACAAACCTGACTCAGTTACCCCAACTCTGTCAGGAGGAATGGGCCAAAATTCACCCAACTTATTGTGGGAAGCTTGTTGAAGGCTACACGAAAAGTTTGACCCAAGTTAAACAATTCAAAGGCAATGCTACCAAATACGAATTGAGTGTATGTAAACTTCTGACCTACTGGGAATGTGATGAAAGAAATAAAATATGAAATAAATGATTCTCTCTACTATTATTCTGACATTTCACATTCGTAAAATAAAGTGGTGATCCTAATTGACCTAAGACAGGAAATTTATACTCAGAATAAATGTCAGGAATTGTGAAAAACTGAGTTTAAATGTATTTGGCTAAGGTGTATGTAAACTTCCGACTTCAACTGTATACAGTGGCTTGCGAAAGTATTCACCCCCCTTGGCATTTTCCCTATTTTGTTGCCTTACAACCTGGAATTAAAATCGATTTTTTTGGGGGGGGCGTTTGTATCAATTGATTTACACAACATGTCTACCACTTTGAAGATGCAAAATATTTTGGGGGTGAAACAAACAAGAAATAACACAAAAAACAGAAAACTTGAGTGTGTATAACTGTTCACCCCCCCAAAGTCAATACTTTGTAGAGCCACCTTTTGCAGCAATTACAGCTGCAAGTCTCTTGGGGTATGTCTCTATAAGCTTGCCACATCTAGCCACTGGGATTTTTGACCATTCTTCAAGGCAAAACTTCTCCAGCTCCTTCAAGTTGGATGGGTTCCACTGGTGTACAGCAATCTTTAAGTCATACCACAGATACTCAATTGGATTGAGGTCTGGGCTTTGACTAGGCTATGCCAAGACATTTAAATGTTTTCCCTTAAACCACTCGAGTGTTACTTTAGCAGTATGCTTCAGGTCATTGTCCTGCTGGAAGGTGAACCTCCGCCCCAGTCTCAAATCTCTGGAAGAGTGAAACAGGTTTCCCTCAAGAATTTCCCTGTATTTAGCACCATCCATCATTCCTTCAATTATAACCAGTTTCCAAGTCCCTGCCGATGAAAAACATCCCCACAGCATGATGCTGCCACCACCATTCTTCACTGTAGGCATGGTGTTCTCGGGGTGATGAGAGGTGTTGGATTTGAGCCAGACATAGCATTTTCCTTGATGGCCCAAAAGCTCAATTTTAGTCTCATCTGACCAGAGTACCTTCTTCCATATGTTTGGGGAGTGTCCCACATGCCTTTTGGCAAACACCAAACTAGCGTCCCACCTGGCCAACATGCAGTGAGATTGCAGAGTGCCAAATTCAAATACAGAAATACTCATTATAAAAATTCAGAAAATATACAACTATTTTACATAGGTTTAAAGGTTAACTTCTTGTGAATCCAACCACAGTGTCAAATTTCAAAAATGCTTTACGGCGAAAGCATACCTTACGATTATTTGAGAACATCGCCCAGCAGACAAATCATTACAAACAGTAACCAGCCAAGTAGAAGAGTTACACAAGTCAGAAATAGAGATAAAATGAATCACTTAGCTTTGATGATCTTCATATGGTTGCACTCAGAAGACATTCATTTATTCAATAAATGTTCCTTTTGTTCGATAAAGTCTCTCTTTATATCCAAAAACCTCAGTTTTGTTCGCACGTTTTCTTCAGTAATCCACAGGCTCAAACGCAGTCACAACAGGCAGACAAAAAATCCAAATCCAAATCTAGCGGAAGGCATAAGAACTGCAATTTGAGTCCTAAGTCAATGGATACTGTAATGGTATTGAATAGAAAGAAAAAAATAGAAGAATAAAAATCCTACTTCCTGAATGAATTTTTCTCAGGTTTTCGCCAGCCAAATCAGTTATGTTATACTCACAGACACTATTTTAACAGTTTTGGAAACTTTAGAGTGTTTTCTATCCAAATCTACCAATTATATGCATATTCTATCTTTTGGGCCTGAGTAGAAGGCAGTTTAATTTCGGCACGCTTTTCATCCAAAATTCCAAATGCTGCCCCCTACCCTAGGTTGTTCAAAGATATTTTTTAACCCAACCCTGATCTGTAGTTCTCCACAACGTTGTCCCTGACCTGTTTGGAGAGCTCCTTGGTCTTCATGGTTCCCCTTGCTTAGTGGTGTTGCAGACTCTGGGGCCGTTCGGAAGAGGTGTATATATACTGAGATCATGTGACACTTAGATTGCACACAGGTGGACTTATTTTAACTAATTATGTGACTTCTAAAGGCAATTGGTTGCACCAGATCTTATTTAGGGGCTTCATATCAAAGGGGGTGAATAGATATGCACGCACCACTTTTCCGCTTTGTTTTTTAAGATTTTTTTGAAACAAGTTATTTTTTTCATTTCACTTCACCAAGGGGGATGAATCCTTTTGCAAGGCACTGTATACAGTTCCAGTCAAAAGTTTGGACACACTTAGTCCTTCCAAGGTTTTTCTTTATTTTTTAAATATTTTCTACATTGTAGAATAATAGTGACGACATCAAAACTATGAAATAACACATTTGGAATCATGTAGTAACAAAAAAAGTGTTAAACAAATCAAAGTGTATTTTATATTTGAGATTTTTCAATGTAGCCACCCTTTGCCTTGACGACTGCTTTGCACACTCTTTTTTATTTGAGTTATTGTTTGTTTTGGCAAATGTTTCTTTGAAACGACGCAACCGTATTTTCTTCTAACGTGGTTCCTGTAACCGATATTTGCAACCGTTGTGCACGTGTGCTGCTTCTGTGAGCCACAGCCGAGGTGTTCATATTTTAAAAACTTTCCTTCACACCACCATCGGTAGTGTAACGCAACACATGAGACATTTGGGCTACATTGCTGATGTCTGTCATCTCTTCAACCATGATGGTTACAAAGGGGGTTTTCTTCAATTCTTCCTTCATGACATCTATCATTAAATTCACGACCGTGTGTATCAGGTCATTTTGGTTTTAGCTGGAAGTGCCTGTGAACACGGTAGCCGTAGCCAAATGGCAGTTTAACGTGCTGTCGTACTGAGCCAAGAAATCCAGTATTTCCAAGTAGTTTCCCTTATTAGCTGATTCTTTACCCTCATCATGTCCTCTGAATGTTAATTCTTGCTTGCCTAAAAACACAACCATATGAATAAGGCACTTTAGAATCTCCCTGTTGTGCCTGACTTTAGCATTGTGAGCAAGTGTCTCATTGCACCACTGCTCGTTAAGAAGATCTACTCTTGTTTCTCCAAATGTTTTTCAACTCACTGTAGCTCGCAGGTGTGAAGTTGAGTTTTGGTGTGGAAGTGCTGACTTTGTCAAACAGGCTAAATCTTTGAAACCAGTTGTCCAGGTTGAGCTATTATCTGTGCTGAAGAGAAAGCAATTCCAACTGTAAGCTTTTTTGTCAGCTCACAGCCGGTTATCCACGGATAGCGCTCATAATTATTAACTTGAAAATGCCTTTCAAAACTCTTTCCTCGTTGCACCAAATAGGCAGTGCAGAAGTTGGTCTCCCAGTCTGTATAAGATTTAACTTTTCATAAAAAGTTAGTCTTGAAAAGGGCAATGCTAACAATTTAGCCACCACATTGTCCTCGATTACTCTCTCTGCAGTTGCCATCGCCATCGTTACATACACTCACTGCAAAAAGCTAGCCAGCTGGCTAGGCTCAAGCGTGAGAAAACAAGATAATGCTCGCTATTGGCTCTGAATTGGTGACTTATACTTAGGCCTTGAGGCATCATACAATTATCCCACCTATTACAAGACAATTTGTGATTGGTTGATTCTACTGTCATTCCAAAATGCTGCTTTAATTGAAGTCAATGTCTTCTTTTTCCAACACAAACTGAAGAAATTCAATAGGAAGACCATTACAATTAAGACAAAAAAAGATTAAATCAATGAAAACAAAATTACAAATTATAATATGTAAAAATACGTACAGATTTGTATCTATCCTAAGGCCCTCTCTGAGGGCGTAGAGGGCTCTGACGGTTCCCCACTGTCAGATACTGATCCTGTCATTGACAAGATCTTCACTGCCCATTTCTCACCCCTGTTCCTAGTTGTAGGCTCAAACATAGGTGTTATTTAATTATAGGGATTGTACAGGAGGGTATGGCACTACGCTCGATTAGGTATGGTATAGTATAGTACTTTATAGTATGGTATGGCAAGGTACACTACACAATTATATAGTATAGTATAGAATGAGACAAATAGAGGGAAGAAATGCACTCTTTGTGTTCTATTACGTTAGTTAATTTGTTGTACTTCCGGTATTCCATTCAATCATAAGGAAATGAGAGATCATTGGCGTGATGTGAGGATGACAGGAGGATGATTAAAGCTATTATATTGGGTCGATATATGATTAAATAGAATATTGTTATATTTTACATTTGATTATATATTGTGATATGCAAGACTATACTCTATTTGACCTCTACAAATCAAAACTGTGCAGTTTTATCAGTTAGGCTGTATCAATATGTTGGAAATTAAGTCTAAGTGAATTATCTAAGCCATGTTTCTTCGCCACAACAAAGATTCTTTAATGAGAATCCAAAATTGCACAGGCTGGAATTATTTAGTTATTAACGCCACAAAGTGATTATATCGGCTATGGCCATATTTGGAGTAGCATATCATAGAAGAGGTCTCACCCAACCTTAATTGCAATTGTCTACAATGCTGCCACCTGTTGGTCATGAATTGGCACCACAACAACTTATTACAGGCACTGCTACACTGTGTGTGTTTGTGTGTTTTCTGTGTACCAGTGTGTGTGCTCTGTGTTTATGTGCTTTTATGTGATGAGTATGTATGCTTCATTGTAATGCAACTCTTAAAATCTCAACAGATTTGGTAGAGATACATTGATCTATTAGAGATGCAACTCTCAAATACAGAAACCTGAGTTTTCAAAAAGTGTAGAAAATAGAGCAATACGTTTTTCTCCTTTGCTTTTTCTCCGGTGAGACTCGTTTTATCTAATTTTGCCTCCAGATGGAAATGTACTCCTGCCCTATCAGTGTCCATGTCAGAAAGTAGAATGCCATTGAATGAGAGAGAATATTTGAAACAGAATAGTATATTATAGGAATGGGGAATCATTTGAATTTAAATAATTTGTGTGTGTGTGTGTGTGTGTGTGTGTGTGTGTGTGTGTGTGTGTGTGTGGCGTCGTGCGTTGCGTCGCGTGCGTGCGTGCGTGCGTGCCGTGCGTGTGCGTGCGTGCGTGCGTGCGTGCGTGCGTGCGTGCGTGCGTGCGTGGCGTGCGTGCGTGTGAGAGAGAGATTTTGAATTGAAAAGGTTCAGACTGTCATGTCTTAGAGAGAGAGAGAGAGAGAGAGAGAGAGAGAGAGAGAGAGAGAGAGAGAGAGAGAGAGAAATAGGCTTTTGTTGGGGTTGTATACTGTACATGTCTAATAGTGAGGGGGGAACTTCAGGATGGGATGCGGGGTACAGAGAGGATGAGAGGATATAGATGTCTGCGGGAGAGGTGGGAGGAGTGCTTGATTGATGAGAAGTGAAGGATGCTCTCTGTTAGGAGCTGGAGCAAGATATGTATGGCATGGTGATCTCATGTTTGTGGCGCTCATAGTGGCCGGGGACTTTAATGCAGGCAAACTTAAATCAGTTTTACCACATTTTTACCAGCATGTCACATGTGCAACCAGGGGGAAGAAAATCCTAGACCATCTTTACTCCACACACAGAGATGGATACAAAGCTCTCCCCCGCCCTCCATTTGGCAAATCTGACCATAATTCTATTCTCCTGATTCCTGCTTACAAGCAAAAACTAAAGCAGGAAGTACCAGTGACTCGCTCAATACGGAAGTGGTCAGATGACGCGGATGCTACACTACAGGACTGTTTTGCTAGCACAGACTGGAATATGTTCCGGAATTCATCCAATGATGAATCCTGTAGATTTGTCTAAAGCTTTTGACACTGTAGACAATGCGATACTTTTGGGTAAGCTGTCGTCAATAGGACTGGGACTGGATGCCTGTCGTTGGTTTCATGACTATCTAAAGGATAGAAGTCAGGCTGTTASAGTCGACGGCATCCAGTCRGAGMCAKTGGAGTTGGTTAAAGGGGTCCCACAAGGTTCTATACTTGGTCCATTACTGTTCACTCTACATAAACAATATCGGTGATGAGATAAGAAAGTGTCAAATTCATTTATATGCTGATGACACTGTCATGTACTCTATCGCTTCAACCAAGCATTATCACTATTGGAGACAGATTTTAAGATATTACAAGGGTCTTTTATATGGCTGAAACTTGTTTTAAATGCAACGAAAACACATTTTATGATTTATAATAGGTTCAAAAAGTTGGTTGAAAATACACTTGCACTTACAAGCTTAGATGGTTCTCGAATTAATCAGGTCTCTGCATATAAATACTTAGGGATATGGTTGGATGATAAACTGTCTTTTAAAATGCATATTGACAAACTTTGTAAACGGCTAAAAATCAAGCTAGGCTTCCTCTATAGAAACAGAACATGTTTGTCCTCTACAAATGGAAGACAAATTGTGCAAGCTACTTTTATGTCTGTTATAGATTATGGGGATATTATCCACATGCATGCTACGGCATCAACACTTAAATCGCTGGATGCTACTTATCATTGCGCACTTAGGTTTATTACGGGTCCTAGCTACAGAACTCACCACTGTGTTTTATATCAAAATGTGGGTTGGACTTCGCTGTCCGTGAGACGAGAACAACATGCTCTCGTGTTTGTCTATAAAGCACTTCTGAATAAGCTACCTTCTTATTTATCATCACTCATCAATATTAGAATTATAATTCCTAAAACCAGGTCTCAAGCATGGATTACACTTGAGGCCCATGCGATTTCCACAGAGTTGGGTATGGCTTCCTTTTCCTGTTACGCTCCTTGCCTATGGAATAGCCTGCAGACTAACTTAAACTTGAGACTCTTGTCCCCCTTGCCCATTTTAAACATTTATTGGAGGATTTCTATTTTTGTATTGCCTGTAACTGTTTCGGGTAATGCAAGTTCTTGTGCTGTTAGGGGAATAACTMATGTGTAAATGTAATAATCTGCTGCTGTATTTTTTTGTGTTATCTGTGATCGTTTTGTTTGTCTTGTGTAGTTTGTTAATCATTGTACCTAAACTGTATGTGTAAACATGTATACGCAGGGTCCAGCTGTAAAAGAGACCTTGGTCTCAGTCTGTGTTCCTTGTTGAAATAAAGGTATAATAATAATTTAGGAATACAACACCTCAGTCATCGGCTTCATCAATAAGTGCATCGATGACGTCATCCCCACAGTGACTGGACGTACATATCCCAACCAGAAGCCATGGATTACAGGCAACATCCATATCAAGCTAAAGGCTAGAGCTGACGCTTTCAAGGAGCGGGAGACTAATCCGGACGCTTATAAGAAATCCAGCTATGTCCTCAGACGAACCATCAAACAAGCAAAGCATCAATACAGGATTAAGATTGAATCCTACTACACTGGCTCTGACGCTCGTCGGATGTGGCAGGGCTTGAAAACTATTACGGACTACAAAGGGAAACCCAGACNCTGTTACGCTCCTTGCCTATGGAATAGCCTGCAGACTAACTTAAACTTGAGACTCTTGTCCCCCTTGCCCATTTTAAACATTTATTGGAGGATTTCTATTTTTGTATTGCCTGTAACTGTTTCGGGTAATGCAAGTTCTTGTGCTGTTAGGGGAATAACTMATGTGTAAATGTAATAATCTGCTGCTGTATTTTTTTGTGTTATCTGTGATCGTTTTGTTTGTCTTGTGTAGTTTGTTAATCATTGTACCTAAACTGTATGTGTAAACATGTATACGCAGGGTCCAGCTGTAAAAGAGACCTTGGTCTCAGTCTGTGTTCCTTGTTGAAATAAAGGTATAATAATAATTTAGGAATACAACACCTCAGTCATCGGCTTCATCAATAAGTGCATCGATGACGTCATCCCCACAGTGACTGGACGTACATATCCCAACCAGAAGCCATGGATTACAGGCAACATCCATATCAAGCTAAAGGCTAGAGCTGACGCTTTCAAGGAGCGGGAGACTAATCCGGACGCTTATAAGAAATCCAGCTATGTCCTCAGACGAACCATCAAACAAGCAAAGCATCAATACAGGATTAAGATTGAATCCTACTACACTGGCTCTGACGCTCGTCGGATGTGGCAGGGCTTGAAAACTATTACGGACTACAAAGGGAAACCCAGACTCGAGCTGCCCAGTGACGCGAGCCTACCAGACGAGCTAAATTACTTTAATGCTCGCTTCGAGGCAAGCAACACTGAAGCATGCACGAGAGCACCAGCTGTTCTGGATGACTGTGTGATAACGCTCTCGGTAGCCTATGTGAACAAAACCTTTAAACAGGTCAACATTCACAAAGCCGCTGGGCCAGACGTATTACCAGAACATGCGCGGACAAACTGTCAAGTGTTTTCACTGACATTTTCAACCTCTGCCTGACCGAGTCTGAAATACCAACATGTTTCAAGCAGACCACCATAGTCCCTGTGCCCAATGAAGCTAAGGTAACCTGCCTAAATGATTACGCCCCGTGGCACTCACGTCGATAGCCATGAAGTGCTTTGAAAGGCTGGTCATGGCTCACACAACAGCCTCCTCCTCCCGGACACCCTAGACCCACTCCAATTTGCATACCGCCCCAACAGATCCACAGCTGAAGCAATCTCAATCACACCCCACACTGCCCTTTCTCAGCTGGACAAAAGGAACACCTATGTGAGAATGCTGTTCATTGACTACAGCACAGCGTTCAACACCATAGTGCCCACGAAGCTCATCACTAAGCTAAGGACTCTGGGACTAAACACCTCCCTCTGCAACTGGATCCTGGACTTCCTGACGGGCCGCCCCCAGGTGGTAAGAGTAGTCAACAACATGTCTGCCACGCTGATCCTTAACACTGGGGCCCCTCAGGGGTGTGTACTTAGTCCCATCCTGTATTCCCTGTTCACCTATGACTGCGTGGCCAAACACGACTTCAACTCACCATTAAGTTTGCTGACGACACAAGTGGTAGGCCTGATCACCAACAACGATGAAACGGCCTATAGGGAGGAGGTCAGAAAACTGGCAGTGTGGTGCCAGGACAACAACCTCTCCCTCCATGTGAGCAAGACAAAGGAGCTGATCGTGGACTACAGGAAAAGGCGGGCCGAACAGGCCCCCATTAACATCGACGGGGTTCTACGTGGAGCGGGTCGAGAGTTTCAAGTTCCTGTTCCTATTTCCCCTCAGGAGACTGAAAAGATTCGTCATGGGTCCCCAGATCCTCAAAATGTTCTACAGCTGCACCATCGAGAGCATCCTGACCAGTTGCATCACCGCCTAATATGGCAACTGCTAAGCATCTGACCGTAAGGCGCTACAGAGGGTAGTTGAGAACGGTCAGTACATCACTGGGGTCAAGCTTCCTGCCACCCAGGACCCCCCCCCCCTCTTGTAAACTGCTGCTACTCGGTGTTTGTTTGTTACCTATGCATATGCTTCGCCCCCACCTACATGTACAGATTACCTCAACTAGCCTGCACACTGACTCGGTACCGGTGCCCCCTGTATATAGCCCCGTTATTCTTATTCTGTTACTTTTTATGATTACTATTATTTTATTTTTTTGCCTACTTGGTAAATATTTTCTTCTTCTTGAACTGCACTGTTGATTAAGGGCTTGAAAGTAAGCATTTCACGGTAAAGTCTACACTTGTTGTATTCGGCACATGTGGCAAATAAAGTTTGATTTGATTTGATAGTTATGTATGATCTAATGTTTTTATCTGTATATGCTGGTGGTGTTGTGTGTGTGCATGTAAAGCAAATTATTGTAAAGTTGAGAGAGAAATTGGCTTTTGTTGGGGTTGTAAATTATCAAGTGTCAAGTACACGAAGTATGTAAATCAATATTAAGAAAAGGGCATGAGGGGGAACGTAGAGAGAGAGATATACAGGCTCCTCTTCTCTACCCTCCTCTCCTGCTAACTCCTCTTTGCTGGTTGGTGTCCTCTCCTCTATCATCCTCTCCTCCTAACTCCTCTTTGCTGGTTGGTGTCCTCTCCTCTACCCTCCTAACTCCTCTTTGCTGGTTGGTGTCCTCTCCTCTATCCTCCTCTCCTCCTAACTCCTCTTTGCTGGTTGGTGTCCTCTCCTCTACCCTCCTCTCCTCCTAACTGCTCTTTGCTGGTTGATGTCCTCTCCTCTACCCTCCTCTCCTCCTAACTCCTCTTTGCTGGTTGGTGTCCTCTCCTCTACCCTCCTCTCCTCCTAACTCCTCTTTGCTGGTTGGTGTCCTCTCCTCTCTGTCAGGACCCGGTGTGATGAGAGGGAAAATGAGGACAGAGCAGGAGAGGGATGGATGTTAAGGTTAAAATGAGAGAGAGAGGGGGAGAGTTATAGGAAGATGAAACGATGAGGGTTCTTGTGTGGACAGATTAAAGACGGTTTGATTGAGGCCCAGCAGCACTGAGGCTTGTTACACATATGGCAGCTGACAGTACCATCCACATAGACAGGGGGAAATGCAAAGTCTCATAATTTCTCCCTGATCTCCAGCACTCCCTYCTCTCTTTCTGAGGATATTTTCTCGTCAGATCATCAGTTTCTCTATTCCCCTTTCTCCATGGGGCCATCTTTTTCCCTCATTTAAACTGTCTCTACCAACTCATAACCTTTTTTCCCTCACATCATTACACCATCCAAGTACGACGACACACAGCGAGAAAGTGAACAAATGTTATAATTTTTTACTCATAAAGAATTATTGTCCCTTCCAGTGCACTCCAATCTCCACTGTATTGCCCTGTGTGATGATCATCCCTCTGTTCACCCTGTAGGGGGAGATTTAGTCAGTGATACACAGATTAAAACATCCTTTCACTCTCCTCCCAGAGGTTTCTAATTAACTATCTAATTTAATCTATATTTAATCTTCTCAGCTCTGGGCCCGTATCCACAAAGAGTCTCAGAGTAGGAGTACTGACCTAGGATCTGTCCAAATAATATTATTCATTATGATCTAAAATTCAAAACTGATCCAAGATCAGCACTCCTACTCTGAGACGCTTTATGGATACGGGCCCTGATCTCTCCTCAGTGTCTGAAGGGCACTGGGCGTGTTCGACTCGCATCCCTGACAGATACATACAATAGCTAGTGTGGGACAGTTGTCATTGGCAAAGGGTAGGGGAACCAACTCTGTGAATACTATTGTACTGAAACTGAGCGTGTGTGGAGACAAAGGACAGGACATGGTCAGGAGCATTCTGGGATGTGTTAATTAATCTACTCTCAACTTTTCATTATGAAGTACTGTTGTAGTTTGTTGCATTTGAATGAGCCTGTTGGCCAACTGTTTCCAAGTACTGTACGTTGTGTTTATTAGTGCTGTTGACTTTCATGAACGAAAGATGAGGGATGAAGGGTTCTTATGAGGGAAAGAGAAACAATTGATATATCACAAAAAAAGGGTTTAACAATAATCCCGTCTCCTTCACGTCTTTAGGGATTGTGTGAGATAGTGGGTACTGAAAAATTGAGACGAGAAGGAGAGAAGTACAAACTGTGTTAGTTAATCAAATGTGCATCCCAGCAATACGTGCATATGTGAAAATCCACAAGATAGTAAAGGAGGGAAACTAGAGAGGAGGATTCAGGGAGCAGAAAAACCAGCCGGAGATCGAGGGAGAGGAAAAGTGAGGATCACAGATTTTTTAAACAAAGACAATGCTTTACAACAGAGAGGAGCATGCACTTGTGTATTAGAGCAACAGAGACTGAGAGGTATAGAGAACAGAATAAAAGAGAGGAACTCAGAAAGACAGGGACGGAGCGAGGTAGAGAACTAAAAAGTCTTGAGAAGAGGACCTAGACATTGAGATGGGGGTTATGCTGGGGACTTTCCCCATGCACACCAAAAAGGTTGACGACAGAAGACGAGGTATAAGAATGTATCATCATATACATGAAAGTGTGTGTGTGTGTGTGTGTGTGTGTGTGTGTGTGTGTGTGTGTGCGTGCGTGCGTGCGTGCGTGCGTGCGTGCGTGCGTGCGTGCGTGCGTGCGTGCGTGCGTGCGTGCGTGCGTGCGTGCGAGTGTATGTGAAATGACCAAGTCAATAGCAGCACTCTCCAAGAGACGGATTTCAGGGCTTGATTATAGCCTGTTCACCTATTGTTCATTGATTTTGCTTATGAGGATTCAGGACATTAGTCTTTACACAAATTTAAACTTTGATGTGAGCGGACTGTTTGCATTTGTTTTAGAGGAGTTACTTTGTGTGAGTGTGTTTAATACAGTATGAGGGTGCTGTGAGTGTGTTTAATACAGTTATGAGGGTGCTGTGAGTGTGTTAATGCAGTAATGAGGTGATGTGAGTGTCTTTAATAAAGTATTATGGTCCTGTGAGTGTGTTTAATATAGTGTGGGGGTCCTGTGAGTGTGTTTAGCACAGTATGAGGGCGCTGTGAGTGTGTTTAATGCAGTATGAGGGTGATGTGAGTTTGTTTAATATAGTATTATGGTCCGTGAGTGTGTTTATATAGTGTGGGGGGTCCTGTGAGTGTGTTAGTAGCAGCTTGAGGGAGTTGTGAGTATGTTTAATGCAGTATGAGGTGATGTGAGTTTGTTTAATACAGTATGAGGGTGCTGTGAGTGTGTCTGTGATGTGTTTAATACAGTGTTGGGTTCCTGTGAGTGTGTTTTGTACAGTATGAGAGCGCTGTGAGTGGTTTAATACAGTATGAGGGTCTGTGAATGTGTTCAATACAGATTGAGGGTTCTGTGAGTGTGTTTAATACAGTATGAGGGTATGTGAGTGTGTCCTGTGAGTGTGTTTAATACAGTGTTGGGTTCTGTGAGTGTGTTTTGTACAGTATGAGGGTGCTGTGAGTGTGTTTATACAGTTTGAGCTGCGTGAGTGTGTTTAATACGTAGAGGGTCATTTTAGTTTGTTTTGTACAGTATGAGGTGCTGTGAGTGTGTCATACAGTATGAGGTCCTTTGAGTGTGTTTAGTAAGTCTGAGACGCTGTGAGTGTGTTTAATACAGTATGAGGGTGATGTGAATGTGTTTTATTACAGTATGAGGGTGCTGTTAGTGTGTTTAATTAGTATGAAGGTGCTGTGAGTGTGTTTTAGTACAGTGTGAGGGTCCTGTGAGTGTGTTTAATGCAGTGTGGGGGTCTGTGAGTGTGTTTATGCAGTGTGGGGGTCTGTGAGTTGTGTTTAATACAGTGTGGGGTCTGTGAATGTGTTTCGTACTGTACGAGGGTTCTGTGAGTGTGTTTGATACAGTATGAGGGTCCTGTGAGTGTGTTTAATACAGTATGAGGGTCGCTGTGAGTGTGTTTAATACAGTATGAGGGTGCTGTGAGTGTGTTTAATACAGTATGAGGGTGCTGTGAGTGTGTCAATAGGGTATGAGGGTCCTGTGAGTGTGTTTAAATACAGTATGAGGGTGCTGTGAGTGTGTTCAAGTACAGTATGAGGGTCCTTTAAATGTGTGTTTAGTAACGTATGAGGGTGCTGTGAGTGTGTTTAGTACAGTAGAGTGTCTGTGAGTGTGTCAATACGGTATCAGGGTCCTTTTAGTGTGTTTGTAACGTATGAGGGTGCTGTGAGTGTGTTCAATACAGTATGAGGGTGCTGTGATTGTGTTTAGTAAAGTATGAAGGCGCTGAGTGTTTTTAGTACGTATGAGGGTGCTGTGACTGTGTTTAATACGTATGAGGGTCCTTTGAGTATGTTTAGTACAGTGTGAGGTCCTGTGAGTGTGTTTTAATGCAGTGTGGGGGTCCTGTGAGTGTGTTTAATACAGTGTGGGGGTCCTGTGAATGTGTTTCGTACTGTACGAGGGTTTGTGAGTGTGTTTAATCAGTATGAGGGTCCTGTGAGTGTGTTCAATACAGTATGAGGGTGCTGTGAGTGTGTTAATACAGTATGAGGGTGCTGTGGGTGTGTTCAATACAGTATGAGGGTCCTTTAAATGTGTGTTTAGTACAGGGTGAGGGTGCTGTGAGTGTTTTAGTACAGTATGAGTGTCTGTGAGTGTGTTTAGTACAGTGTGAGTCCTGTGAGTGTGTTTAATACAGTGTTAGGGTCCTGTGAGTGTGTTTAATACAGTGTTAGGGTCTGTGAGTTGTTTAATACAGATTGAGGGTTCGTGAGTGTGTTTAATACAGATTGAGGGTTCTGTGATTTGTTTAATACAGTATGAGGGTGCTGTGAGTGTGTTTGTTACAGCATGAGGGTGCTGTGAGTGTGTTCAATACAGTATGAGGGTGCTGTGAGTGTGTTCAATACAGTATGAGGGTGGCTGTGAGTGTGTTTAATCATATGAGGCCTGTATGTGTTATACGTATGAGGGTGCTGTGAGTGTGTTTATACAGTACGAGGGTCATTTTAGGTTGTTTTGTACAGTATGAGGGTGCTGTGAGTGTGTCAATACAGTATGAGGTCATGTGAGTGTGTTTAATACAGTATGAGGGTCCTTGAGTGTGTTTAGTACAGTCTGAGAGCGCTGTGGAGTGTGTTTAATACAGTATGAGGGTGATGTGAATGTGTTTATTACAGTAATGAGGTGCTGTTTGTGTGTTAATATAGTATGAAGGTGCTGTGAGTGTGTTTAGTAGTGTGAGGGTCCTGTGAGTGTGTTTATGCAGTGTGGGGGTCTGTGAGTGTGTTTAATTCGGTGTGGGGGTCGTGAGGTGGTTTATACAGTGTGGGGGTCCTGTGAATGTTTTCGTACTGTACGAGGGTTCTGTAGAGTGTGTTTAATACAGTATGAGGGTCCTGTGAGTGTGTTTAATACAGTATGAGGTGTGTGAGTGTGTTAATACAGTATGAGGGTGCTGTGAGTGTGTTCAATACAGTATGAGGGTCCTTTAAAATGTGTGTTTAGTACAGTATGAGGGTGCTGTGAGTGTGTTTAGTTACAGTATGAGTGTCCTGTGAGTGTGTTTAGTAAGTTTGAGGGTCTGTGAGTGTGTCAATACAGTTTCAGGGTCCTTTTAGTGTGTTTTGTACAGTATGAGGTGCTGTGAGTGTGTTCAATACAGTATGAGGGTGCTGTGATTGTGTTTTAGTACAGTATGAAGGCGCTGTGAGTGTTTTTAGTACAGTTATGAGGGTGCTGTGACTGTGTTTAATACGGTATGAGGGTCCTTTGAGTGTGTTTAGTACAGTGTGAGGGTCCTGTGAGTGTGTTTAATACAGTGTTAGGGTCCTGTGAGTGTGTTTAGTACAGTTTGAGTGTCCTGTGAGTGTGTTTAATACAGTGTGGGGTTCCTGTGAGTGTGAGGGGAGGAAGTGACCAAACTGAGCATGTTTTTAGGGCAATGTGTTTGTGTGTGTGCGAGCGAGCGAGCGAGCGAGAGAGAGAGATGTTCAGGTGTTGTGCTGGTGTTTCTGTGTCTTTTCCCTATGTTTTGGAGCAGTTATCAAAATGTTACTGATCGGCATTTTCAAAAAACATGATCTTTTAATGGTTACTATTGGCCATGAGCTGTTTTTAATGAAGAAAGAAAGGGAGAGAGACCGGGGTGATAGAAAGCAGAGAAAAAGTGGGAAGAGGCTGTAAACATGAGATAAGAATGGGAGATACAGGAAGAGAATGGTGGGAGAGGCCGATGGTTACACATCCATGATTATTCATGCCTTGATGTTTAATTAAATGCTGCTGCATGTCTGCTAAGGTTCTGTTTCAACTCAACCAGGGCACTCACGTACCATGCAATCCATCCCATGCATACACACTCACACACACACACACACAGGGTTGGGGAGTAATTGATTACATGTAAGATTACAGATTATTTTGAAAAACTACATGATTACTTTTTGGATTCCTTTTAAATTCAGAAAGGATGTTTGCGAAAAAAGACATTGTGCTTTGTTTTTTCAATGACATTCAATTCAGCATTGAAAAAAGGTGCAGGTTTAAGTTTGTGCCACCTGAGCGAGTCTGACCACAAGTCAGAGACCACTATGATGACACAGCACATGCATTTGATGGATCCTTTTTGTCTTCTTCTAGGGAAAGTAATCCAAAAGCAACTGCAAGTAATCCGATTATGTTACTGAGTTTGGGTAATCCAAAGTTACGTTACTGACTACAATTTTGGACAGGTAAATAACTAGTAACTAATGGATTACATTTGGAAAGTAACCTACGCAACCATCCACGCGTACACGTGCAAAAACACACACACACACACACACACACACACACACAACACACACACACACACACACACACACACACACACACACACACACACACACACACACACACACACACACACACACACAACACAACACAGACACAGACACAGACACAGACACAGACACACACAGACACACACAGACACAGACACAGACACACACACAGACTTAAAACATTCTTACTTTAGTAACTAAGAGACTAACGTTAGCTTGTGTGTAACCTGTTGTCCTTCAGATGGTTCTGGCTATACAACACTGCCTGATCATTTACTTCTACTGGCTATGCTACATACTGTACATGACAGTGTTTCAAACTAGTGGAGCAACACTATCTATTGTCAATACTGAGATTAGTACAAAGGGCATCTGACAGAGCCCAAGGCCATAACACAAACTGATGTAAAGGGAATACTGAATGGATTAGCTATTGATATCAAGGGAGTTGTCTGTTGGATCTCTTCTCATCATATTATCAACAGCTTTCCAGTAGAGTAATGAATAGAACGAATGCATAATTTAACCATTTTTATGTATCTATGCACTTTGTTTTTGCCCAATTGAAGGGAATGCATTTAAACAAGGGAGATTTTTTAAACACTGACACACACAATAACACACACACAGAAGAGAAGAAGAGAAGAGAGAGAAAGAGCAAGAGAAAGAGAGAAGAGAGAGAAGAGAAGGAGAGAGAGGAGAGAGAGAGAGAGAAGAGAGAGGAGAAGAGAGAGAGAGAGAGAAGAGGAGAGAGAGAAGAGAGAAGAGAGAAGAGAGAGAAGAGAGAAGAGAGAGAGAAGAGAATATTTACGCTGTTGGCACAGAGTTTAATGATTAGAAATTCGGGCAAAAACCAAAAACCCCTTAGAACCCTTGATTCAAATCCCCTGGAGCTTTCTGGTGGGAAATGTATTGTCTTATTGTAACTCTTCTCAGTCTCTGTCTGTTATCTATCTATCTATATCTTCTATCTATCACTGTCTGTCTGTCTGTCTGTCTTCTGTCTGTCTGTCTGTCTGTTCTGTCTTCTGTCTGTCGTCTGTCGTCGTCTGTCTGTTCTGTCGTCTGTCTGTCTGTCTGTCTGCTTCGTCGTCTGTCTGTCGTCTGTCTGTCTGGTCTGTCTCAAAAGATGAAGAATAGGGGTGCTGTTTGCATGCCTTCTGAGTCCTGGATCCTGAGTAGACTGGTTATGGTTAATTTCTTTTTTCTTTATGCCTGGTTCAGATTAACTTCTTTAGTGAGGAGCCTGATTTTGATTGCCTGCTTAAAATTTCTTTGGGATAGGGGGCAGTATTTTCACGTTCGGATGGAAAGTATGCCCAAAGTAATCTGCCTGCTACTCAGGCCCAGAAGCTRGGATATGCATATAATTGGTAGATGTCAAAATAATGTCTGTGAGTATAACAGAACTTATTTGGCAGGCGAAACCCCGAGGACAAACCATCCAGAAAAAAAAAATTGAGGTCACTGTGTCTTCTATTGGTTTTCTATGGGAAACTAGATTTATGAGGCACCTGGTTGCAGTTCCTATGGCTTCCACACAGAAATTAAGAAGTACGGCTGGACTTTCCAAGCCAAGTGGACTCTTGTGTTTGGTGCGCGCAACCTGGACCTCGCTCCACTTTGATTTTATCCGCTATTGAACTATATTCCGTCTTAAATTTTATCGATTATTTACGTTTTAGGATACCTAAAGTTGGATTAGGAAAGTTGTTTGAAATGTTTGGACCAAGTTTACTGTCACGCCCTGACCATAGTTTGCTTTGTATGTTTCTATGTTTTGTTTGGTCAGGGTGTGATCTGAGTGGGCATTCTATGTTGTATGTCTAGTTTGTCTATTTCTATGTGTTTGGCCTGATATGGTTCTCAATCAGAGGCAGGTGTTTGTCGTTGTATCTGATTGGGAACCATATTTAGGTAGCCTGTTTTGTATTGTGGGTGGTGGGTGATTGTTCCTGTTTCTGTGTTTGTTCACCATACGGGACTGTTTCGTGTTCGTTAGTTTATTCGTTATTTTGTTTGTTTGTTTCAAGTATTCTAAATTAAATATGAATATTCACCACGCTGCATCTTGGTCCGACATTTCTTACTCCTCGTCAGAGGAGGACGAAGAATTCCGTTACATTTACAGGTAACTTATTAGATAATTTGTAGTCATGTTGGGTGAGTTGGAACCGGTGTATTTCTGAATCAAACGCGCCAAATAAATTTACATTTGGGGGATATAAAGAAGGAATTTATCGAACAAAATGACCATTTGTGATGTTTCTGGGACATATTGGAGTGCCAACAGAAGAAGATCTTCAAAGGTAAGGCATGAATTATATCGTTATTTCTGACTTTCGTGTTGCACCTGCTTGGTTGAAATATGATTTTCATGTGTTTGTATGATGGGGCGCTGTCCTCAGATAATCGCATGGTTTGCTTTCGCCGTAAAGCCTTTTTGAAATCTGACACGGTAGCTGGATTAACAAGAAGTTAAGCTTTATTTTGGTGTATTGCACTTAGTGATTTCTAATAATTTAATTTGAATTTCTCGCTCCGCTAGCGGAACGTCTAGCCGTAACAGGTTTAAGGACTAAATAGACTGGGTTACAGTGGTTGTGAAAGGACTGTCTATTGTTAAGAATCAGACACAGCTGCCTAGTAGGTATGGTAGGCTCTGAATTTCCAAATGTTTCTCCAACACATAATTCAAGCCCAGAGGGGATTCAGTCTTTCTAACAACGTACTACTCAACGAGCTGTATAAGGCCATAAGCAAACAAGAAAATGCTCATCCAGAAGTGGCGCACCTAGTGGCCGGGGACTTTAATGCAGGCAAACTTAAATCCTTTTTACCTAATTTCTACTAGCATGTCACATGTGCAACCARAGACGCCACACACAAAGACGCATACAAASCTCTCCCTCGCCCTCCATTTGGCAAATCTGACCATAATTATATCCTCCTGATTCCTGTTTACAAGCAAAAACTAAAACAGGAAGTACCAGTGACTCGCTCAATACGGAAGTGGTCAGATAAAGCGGATTAATATGCTACAGGACTGTTTTGCTAGCACAGACTGGAATATGTTCCTGGATTCATTCGATGGCATTTAGGAGTATACCACCTCAGTCACCAGCTTCATCTATAAGTGCATCGACGACATCGTCCCCAGAGTGACCGCTCATACACTATTGTTCAGAAGTTTGGGGTCACTTAGAACTGTCCTTGTTTTTGAAAGAAAAGCACATTTTTTGTCCATTAAAATAAGATCAAATTGATCAGAAATACAGTGTAAACATTATTAATGTTGTAAACGACTATTGTTGAAAAATTGTATCATTTTAAAAGGCTAATTGATCATTAGAAAATCATTTTGCAATTATGTTAGCACAGCTGCAAAATTTTGTGCTGATTAAAGAAGCAATAAAACTGGCCTTCTTTAGACTAGTTGAGTATCTGGGGCATCAGCATTTGTGCGTTCGATTAAAGGCTCAAAATGGCCAGAAACAAAGGCCTTTCTTCTGAAACTCGTCAGTCTATTCTTGTTCTGAGAAATGAAGGCTATTCCATGCGAGAAATTACCAAGAAACTGAAGATCTCGTACAATGCTGTGTACTACTCTTTTCACAGAACAGCGCAAACTGGCTCTAACCAGAATAGAAAGAGGAGTGGGAGGCCCCGGTGCACAACTGAGCAAGAGAACAAGTAGATTAGAGTGTCTAGTTTGAGAAACAGACGCCTCACAAGTCCTCAACTGGCAGCTTCATTAAGTAGTACCCGGAAAACACCAGTTTCAACATCAACAGTGACGTCCGGGAGGCAATTTCTAGCATGGAATAGCCTAACATCCGCACCGAGCTAAAGGCTAGAGCTGCCGCTTTCAARGAGTGGGACACTAATCCAGACACTTATAAGAAATTTTGCTATGCCCTCAGACAAACTATCAAACAGGCTAAGCGTCAAAACTGGACTAAGATTGAATCCTGCTAAACCGGCTCTGATGCTCGTCGGATGTGGCAGGGCTTGCAAACTATTACGGACTACAAAGGGAAACACAGCCGCGAGCTGCCCAGTGACGCGAGCCTACAAGATGACCTAAATGCCTTTTATGCTCGCTTCGAGGCAAGCAACACTGAAGCATGCATGAGAGCACCAGCTGTTCCAGACGACTGTTTGATCACGCTCTCCGTAGCCGATGTGGGCAAGAACTTTAAACACGTCAACATTCACAAGGCTGCGGGGCCAGGCGGATTTCTAGGACTTGTACTCAGAGCATGCGCGGACCAACTGGCAAATGTCTTCACTGACATTTTCAACCTCTCCCTGACAGAGTCTGTAATTCCTACATCTTTCAAGTAGAACACCATAGTCCCTGTGCCCAAGAAAGCGAATATAACCTGCCTAAATGACTACCGCCCCGTAGCACTCACATCGGTAGCTATGAAGTGCTGTCAAAGGCTGGTCATGGCTCACATCAACACCATCATCCCTAGACCCACTCCAATTCAAATACCGCCCCAACAGATCCACAGATGATGCAATCTCAATTGCACTCCATGCTGCCCTTTCCCACATGGACAAAAGGAACACCTATGTGAGAATGCTGTTCATTGACTACAGCTCAGTGTTCAACACCATAGTGCCCACAAAGCTCATCACTTAGCTAAGGTACCTGAGACTAAACACATCCCTCTGCAACTGGATCCTGGACTTCCTAACGGTCCACTCTCAGGTGGTAAGGGTAGGCAACAACACATCTGCCACGCTGATCCTCAACACAGGGGCCCCTCAGGGGGGCTTAGTCCCATCCTGTACCCCCTGTTCACCCAAGATTGCGTGGCAAAGCATGACTCCAACACCATCATTAAGTTTGCTCACGACACAACAATGATAGGCCAGATCTCCGACAGTGGTGAGACAGCCTGTAGGAAGGAGGTCAGAGACCATTGTGGTGCCATTATAACAACCTCTCCTTAAATGTGAGCAAGACAAAGGAGATTATTGTGGACTACAGGAAAAGGAGGGCCAACCACACCCCCATTCACATCGATGGGGCTGTAGTGGAGCGGGTCGAGAGTTTCAAGCTCCTTGGTGTCCAGATCACCAACAAACTATCATGGTCCAAACACACCAAGACAGTTGTGAAGAGGGCACGGCAACACCTTTCCCCCTCAGAAGACTGAATAGATTTGGCATGGGTCCACAGATCCTCAAAAAGTTCTACTTGCTGCACCATCGAGAGCATCCTGACAGGTTGCATCCCCACTTGGTTCGGCAACTGCTCGGCATCCGACCATAAGGCGCTATAGAAGGTAATGCGTACGGCCCAGTACATCACTGGGGCCAAGCTTCTTGCCATCTAGGACCTATATACTAGGCAGTATCCGAGGAAGGCCCAAAAAATTGTCAAAGACTCCAGTCACCCAAGTCATGGACTGTTCTCTCTGTTATCGCACGGCAAGTGATACCGGAGTGCCAAGTCTAGTACCAAAAGGCTCCTTAACAGCTTCTTCCCACAAGCCATAAGACTGCTGAACAATTAATGACATTTTCACCCGGACTATTTTACATTGACACTGCTGCTACTTGCTGTTTATTATCTATGCATATTCACTTTACCCCATGCCTACATGTACAAATTACCTCGACTAACCCCCGCACATTGACCTCGTTATTGTTATTTTATTGTGTTACTTTTTATTTTATTTATTACTTTCGTTTATTTAGTAAATATTTTCTTAACTGTATTTCTTGAACTGCATTGTTGGTTAAGGGCTTGTAAGTAAGCATTTCACAGTAAGGTCTGCACCTGTTGTATTTGGTGCATGTGACAATTAAAATTGTATTTGATATTACCCCCTCTCTATTTCTCTTCTCTCCCTATTCCCCCTCTCTGAATACTAATTGTGCCCATCGTAATAATGCAGTTACTTATATATTCCCACAGCATGTAAAACCATGACAGCTATGCAAAACAATATTCACCACTGGAATGCAACAGAGATAGGGTTGAGCAGAATCCCCCCATGTGCAGAGGAAAGACTGTATTAGTTTATAATAGGCAGCACTGTGCTCTGCAGACAGAAATTCCCTATCATTGGGAGGAATTGGAATCTCAGTCCTCGAAAAAGTTAGTTTTCTTATAATTAATTATAATGTGAAGTTTTGGTTTGACTTGAAGAACATCCCTCTCTTCTCTCTCAGATATATCCCCTCCCTTTCCTTCTTTTCCCATATCCCTCCTTCCACTTTCTCCTCTCTCTCTCTCAGATATATCCCCTCCCTTTCCTTCTTTTCCCATATCCCTCCTTCCACTTTCTCCCCTCTCTCTCTCTCTCTCTCTCTCTCTCTCTCTCATGTCATGTCAACCCTCTCACTTAATTGTATTTTAATAAAAAATATATTTTACCTATATTTAACTAGGCAAGTCATTTCAGAACAAATTCTTATTTATAATGACGGCTTAATGGAACTTAATGAGAGCAAACGTCAGACAAGCAGGCGGCCAAAAACAAGCAGCTATTTATACAGACCATTAGAGATAGAGAAGGACACTCCAGCTGGAGGAACTGGGCTGCCCTCTGAGACACACACACAGCATGTGCACGCGTGCATACGTGAGTGTGTTTTTGCGTGTGTACATGCATACACAATTCTCTGTGTGTGTGGGTGCATGGGATTGTGTCTACGTTTTTACATCAAATCAGTCGTCATTATAATTTCCATCATTATCTTTTTTCTCATGAAATGAAGAATCCACATCTCCCCTCCTCATTCCTCCTAGCTGGCGCTGACATGCTGTTCTCAGGCAAAATACACATAACATGCAACACCAAGGCAGGACACAGCCATATGTCGAAGCAATCATGCAAAAATAGGAGCAGAGAGGTATTTTAAAGGTAATCTTTCACATAATCACTTCTCACTTATCCCCCTGTGGGTGTGTGTGTGTGTTTGTGTGTGTGTGTGTGTGCGTGCATGCGTGTGTTTGTGCTGTTAGAGGGGATTAGATATACAGAGAGCTCTAAGGTAACAGGAGGAGAGGCCCACTTTGCTTTAGATATTCCACTCTGTCATAGGGTAGACATGGAGGGAAGGTCATATGGAGAGAAGATGCAGCACCATAGTGAAATGTGGACAGTATGGAACCCTCTCAGCTGTACCTACATCCATACCATTCACTAGTATGGGGGTGTGAGCACAGCAACAGTTATTGACACTGCATAACAACAGGGTATGGAGAGAGAGGGAGAGGGTGGAAGGGAGGGATGGAGGGAGGGAGAGGGAAGGAAGGAGGAATGGACAGTGAAAAAGAGGGAAAGAGAGAGAGCGGTGACCGAGGTGTGGAGAGAAGGGTGGGAGGGGCATAGAGAAGCAGGAGCAGCTTGTGTGCGTTTGGGGAAGGAGAATTTGAGCTATCTTTCATTCACACAGAAACGACGGTAAAGGAACAGGGGCACTACCATAGAGAGACCCAACGTGGACCAGACTGAGAGACGAGACAAGAGGGGGGCAGGGGCTTATTCAGAGAGATAGGGAGGGAGAAGGACAGAAAAGGGAAGATAAATAGAGAGAAGAGGACTGCTCAGTCGTTTGTTTGAACAAGCAGGTTTTCACGGCAACAACATGGGCGCAGTGGTGGGCACTTTGACCATGCAGACCAAGCAGAGGAGACGACCATCCAGAGGTACATCAACAACATCAACCAGACAGACAGAGACACACAACAGACAGACACAACAGACAGACACGACAGACACAACAGACAGACACGACAGACAGACAGACAGACACGACAGACAGACCGGAGATATAGACAGACAGACCAGAGAGACAGACAAGCAGACAGACCAGAGAGACGAGGACAGAGAGACAGAGAATGACAAACTAGAAAGACAAGACACATAGAAGGACAACCAAACAGAATAGAGCACCTGAACTACACACTCATGACTGAGTGAATAACCATCAGCGTGGCTGTGACATGTCTTAGTCTCTATAGTAAGACACATACTTAAAGCTGGCATGTACAATGATATGATATTATAATCTATTGGATCGTTCTCTGTGACTTCATTGTTTCAATCTGATGGTCAATGATTATCGATTCAGATCATAACTCATCACAATGAGATGATAATATGACAATATAAGGGAGATCTTCTTGCTTAGAACAAGTCTTAGACTGCTTTCTTTGCAACATTATATTGCATTATACTTGTGGGCTTCACAAAGGTTTACCTTCTCTAATATGTCTGATAGATAGACAGACAGATAAGTCAATAAGGAGACAAAGTACAATAGTCCCACATAAATGAATTCCATTACTGCTGATAGACAAACATACAGGAATGAGTTCCACTCGTGCTGCCCTAATGGTTGTACTAACAAGTGTGGACAAAATGAGAAATCAGGGGACGGCACAACAGAGAAAATGAAAGAGTGAGACTGACTAASAGAAAAAAGGAGAGAGAGATGGATAGCATTGCTAACACATACGTTTAAACAGAGGAGACTGAGGAACAGTGATCAGGGGAGACCTCTGTGAAATATGTGTCATTTCTTGCTGTGGTGCACATGGCTGTGCCACAGTCATGGTTGAGAGATGCCCTTGAGAAAGACAGGGTTCAGAATCATTGCCCATGACTCAATCATTGCCCATGGTTTTTCATTACAGTGTGTGTACGTGCGTGAGCTCTTGCTTGTGTGTGCACAGATACGCATGCATGTGTACTCGGTAGAGAAAGAGTGGGTGTGTTTGTGTGTGAGCATGTACATTAGCACTCTGCTCACATCTCATAACTCTTCCTTTCCGTATGCTTGAGAGGGCCGTTGTCATGGAGACTGCAGGGTTGTGGGGGCATAAGGGGAATGTGAACAATACTCTGTGGTGCCTATTGGATGGATGATGAAGTTATGGAGCTATGTTATGGAGCAAGGTTCCCAAACTTTTTCACTCAGTCCCCCCTTCCAGTGTTGGAAAAGATCCTGTGGCCCACATCTATTTCTATGGGCACAAGCACTGTTCATGACATAAACTGTTCACACCTCTCTTGTTGGCGGAGAGAAAAAATTGCAGGTTTAAGGATTATTTCCTGCAATTCGATACATTTTGTCATGGGGTGCAGAAAACATTTAGCMGTTTTAAGCTCATTTTCTTGCATTTCTATACTTTTCCCCATGTTTAATGTGTATTCATGTAATATTTGAGTGACTCAAACGTTACTACAAAATCTATGGGCTAAAAAACCTAACTATGGCTTCTTGATCTGGACATTTTTGACAAGTTATAAATAGCTCTCTAAGTTATGCAATGGCTAACATGACCAGAGTAAAACTGATGATGAACTATCCAATCTACTATACCAACTTTCAATTGTTTTTGGGGGGACACACCATTTCCAAACTGTTGACAATCTAAAACATTTTAATGCTATATTAGTTATGGCTTGGGGCTAGGGTTGCCAATTCTGCATGCATACATAATCTCATGGGCAATCAACTAGGAGGATTGATCTCCTTGATTAAAATCCTGTCAGTGATTAGGGCTGATGTTAGTTTTGATCATGTGACCTTGCTTCCCAGAGATTAGACACAGTGATATATTCAGATTAATTTCAAAAACCACTTGGCAACACATAGTAAATAATTTGACCATCACTAACACATCCAATCCCCTTCAACAGTTTGTGAGAGAAAAGGCTCCTTCAGACAGCTTGTTTTCTACTGGGGAGGAGAGATGGACTGTGTTTTTCTACTAGGGAGGAGAAATGGAGTGTGTGACACAGAGGTGCTTACAGCATGTCAGATACACAGTCACTTCGTGCCACCTTGGGGATCTAGACCCTTACTCATTATGYACTCATCTCTGACACTCTCTCTGACTGTCTGATTTACCCACAAACCTGTGTCCAGACCTATTTCCACAGAGGTTTGATTTGGTCCTGTCGCCAGGGACTCAGTAATGGGAATGTTTGTCTTTCAGTTAATTGGGTTTATTTTTGCAGTGATATATGGTTTTGAAGCTCTGTCCATAGGCTATGTTGTCCATTAGTAATCAGACTGTAGTTGTGTCAGTATTGTAGTTGTGTAGGATAAAAGTATTGAGGCCATGTTAGTATTGAGAGGCCAAGCTGGTTTCTCCATGTAACCAGGCTGAGCAGAATGAAGCTATGTTCCCTCACCATCCTGCTGGGCTCGGTCTGATGAGGTTCTCATTCTCTGTGTCTAAATCTTCCACCCGGTTCTTCTCATCACTGTCCCATCTTCCAAACACTCTTAGAAAAAAGGAGCTATCTACAGTAGAAACCTGAAAGGGTTCTTTGGCTGTCCCCATAGGAGAACCCTTTGAAGAACCCTTTTTGGTTCCAGGTAGAACCCTTTTCACAGAGGGTTCTACATGGAACCCAAAAGGGTTCTACCTAGAACCAAAAAGGGTTCTCCTATGGGGACAAACAAATAACCCTTTTGGAAAACTTTTTTCTAAGAGTGTAAACTGGATTCCTCTATTGTTCTCTGCCTCCATGTGTATGTGTCATCCTCTCCTCTCTTTCACTCTCCCTCTTTTTTTCTTCATCACTACAGCTTGCTTCCTTTTCACACATTCACTCCGTCCTACCACCCACTATTTCCTAGCCTCTTTTCATCCTCTTTCATTCCCACTTTATCTCTCTCCCCTTTCCCTAGCTCTGTGTTAATTACTCTATAAGTAATTAACTGATGTTATTCAGGTTGTCCTCTGTACTCTTTTTCATGATTACTGGTATGTGTGGTGTGAGTGTGTGTGCCTGTTTGTGTTATAGGAGTAGCTAGTTATCTGCAGCAGGGCAAGGGCTTTCTGAGGTGTGTGTATGCTGCAAAGTTTTATAGTAAATAGCCTGTCAGTATCCATGATGTAAATCTTGTTCAGTCAGGCCGACAGTAGATAAACACACTGAACAATAAGCCAGCCACACACGCATTCAGTGAAGCTCTCCTTACCAATGTTGGTTTACGTGGGAGGAGGTCTTACGCATGCGCTTTGCTGGTTTATATGTTCATCTTTTTAATAAATGTATTCAAGTAGTACCTGTGTTCAAAACATGCTGGAAATCTGTCTGTCTCCATGACAAAAATAAATGTCTAAAACGTCAGAGATTCCGACAGTGAGCGAGGGAAAGATTGATAGAGGGATTGGTGAGAAGGATTGAAGGACTGAGAGAGTGTATTGACCAAAAGGTAAAGTGGAAATTAAAACAAGAGGAGTAGAATAACCAATATTGGAAGAGAGGGGGACCAGGATGGAGAAGGGGGATAAATTCTCACCAGTCGTTTTAAGAATTTGCCAATTTCACAGCAATCACAGTAAATGAACTTCACATAGAGTGTGATAAAGATATCTCTCGTAACAAAGTTAGTGAGGAAGGAGTGTCTTTGTGAGAATGAGTCTGTGGTGAGTGTGAAGTCTGTCTCCTGAAGAAGAGCCCTCTAACGTGTACACTTCATTATCTCATCTTTAATCCAGATCATAAACCTGTAGTCTGTCCTCTTCAACTGCATGATCAGTTTTCGTACCAGTGGAGGCTCCTCAGAGGAGGTACCATCCTCCTCAGSGAATTTCATAAAAATAAAAATAGTAAAAACATTTTAAAAGTTATTGTTTTTAGATAAAACTATACTAAATATAATCACGTCACCAAATAATTCATTAAAACACTGTCACGTCCTGACCATAGTTCTTATGTGTTTTGCTTGTTTTAGTGTTGGTCAGGACGTGAGCTGGGTGGGCATTCTATGTTGTGTGTCTAGTTTGTCTGTTTCTGTGTTCGGCCTAATATGGTTCTCAATCAGAGGCAGCTGTCAATCGTTGTCCCTGATTGAGAATCATATATAGGTGGCTTGTTTTGTGTTGGGATTTTGTGGGTGGTTGTTTCCTGTCTTTGTGKTTTGTCTGCACCAGAAAGGACTGTATCGGTTTGCCACATTTGTTATTTTGTTTTGTAAGTGTTCACGTTTATTTGTCGTAATTAAACATGTTGAGCACTGGCTACGCTGCGTGTTGGTCCGATCCCTGCTACACCGCCTCTTCTCATGAAGAGAGGGAAGGCTGCCGTTACAAACACATTTTGCAATGAAGGTCTACAGTAGTCTCAACAGCACTCTGTAGGGTAGCACCATGGTGTAGCCAGAGGACAGCTAGCTTCCGTCCTCCTCTGGGTACATTGACTTCAAGACAAAACCTAGGAGGCTCATGGTTCTCACCACCTTCCATAGACTTACACAGTAATTATGACAACTTCCAGAGGACGTCCTCCAACCTATCAGAGCTCTTGCAGCATGAACTGACATGTTGTCCACCCAATCAAAGGATCAGAGAATGAATCTAGTACTGAAATCATAAGCTACAGCTAGCTAGTACTGTAGTGCATAAAATGTGGTGAGTAGTTGACTCAAAGAGAGAGAAAGACAGTAGTTGAACAACAAAAACATTTGCAAAATGAAGGAGAAGCAAGAGAGAAATAGAGAGATTTTGTCTTTTTTTTWAACTTTCAGTTTCACTTAACGTTACTTAACTAGCAAATGCAGCTATCTAGTTTAGCCTACTGGAACACCCTGATTAAACATAGGGATTCTATGTTAGCTAGCACACTATGACTTTCCAACACAGCATTGGAACTCTTCCAAGTCAATGTAAGCTTTTGGTTTTACAAATATATTGCAATGGGGCCCGCCGGTGTAACTACTTACTGACTGTACACTGTAACGTTACTGTATGAATGTAGCGCGTTGACTAATGTTTTAGTACCATTAGCTATGCTGACTATAACATTACTTTAGCTAATATGGTGACAACGATGTAAGCTGTGTGTAACGGTTTGGCTTGGAAAGGTTTTTTCGACGGTCACATACAGCTGATGTGTTGTGCATTGAAGTCCAGAAGCGAAGTGAAGAGGTAAGAGGAGAGCGCATAGATACAAGCTATGAAAGTGAACTGTGTTTACGTGTGATCAGGGGTGTATTCATTCCGCTGGTTCTGTTGAAAAACATTTCTTAAACGGAAGCAAACGGAACAAAACGGGGATAAACATACCTGAATTTGTCCAATAGAAACTCTTGTTTGCAACTGTTGAACTAATGATTACACCCTATATAAGCTAGATGCAGGCAAGAGTGTGCAAGGCTGTATTGAATGTCACTGTCTGTCCATGTGTCACTGTCTGTCACCTCAAATGTCTCTCGACCTGTATGCACCTACGTTGTAAACTTTCATTCATAGGCTAGGTTGTAGCATCCTCAGGATGGATACAGGGAAAATTCTAGCATCATGTAGTAGCCTAAACCTTTTTTTTCCCTTCTTTTTTTCCCCCCTGCCATCGTAGACCTCCAGCGCAAGCGGTGTCTGCGTAGGGCGCGACATCATCAGGGACCCTTCACATCTATGCCACAAACTGTTTGCCCACCTACCATCAGGCAGGYGGTACGGGTATCTACGTTCCCGCACTAGTCATTCCACTGTGGTCTTTTCCCCCCTCAGCAGTTTCCCTCTCCTAACAGTTGGACTGTGTATAAAGATTGCCAACCTCATAATTAGCTACCAAGAAGCCATTTCAGGCTATCAATCAAGTCAGAGTAGCTACTCACTGGGCACACACTGTGTGTCAATCAAACCTCATTTCAATGAAATTACGTTGAACCAATGTGGAATAGACTTTGAATTGATGTCTGTGCCCAGTGGGTAGCTTGTCTAACTACTGTATCTTAGCTGGCATGCCTGCTGGCAAGGTTGGTAGACTTTAGAAAAACAATAACTAAATGTACTGAATAAGACTCACATTCCTTTCGATCTTTTACCCAGATTTTAGCAGCAATGCAGAGAAGCATATTTTGTTTCTTAAAAAATAGAACCACCAGTCGGATACAGGCAGCTCAAGAGGTATTCTCAGATATGCAGAAAAATAGACATACTGTATTTTTTACATAGAATTAAGCATAATGATTATGGCTCTAGATTGCAGTAAAGAGCTTTTTGAAAATGCCAAATTCTCCAATTTACGGACAGGGAGGGGTTCCCGGACCACCCCCGAGCCATCCTCACATACTTTGTGCCCCCTCAGATTGTTGGAGTGCGTGACGCCCCTATGTGTGTTCTGAGAGGAGCACTGATGTGTTTGTTTCCTCTGCTCCAGTAGACCAGAGGCTGTCTGAGTGATAAACAACCCCCCTGAGAGGACACCAGCTCATCACATCATTACCCAACATCCATCTCTCTCTGGCACCCAAAGCACAAAGTTACCATCAGTACCATCAGTTACCATTAGTACAGTTCCCCAAGTCAATGGAAGGAGTCCAATTTGCCATACCTCTCATCCCTCCTTCCTCCCTGCAGGTTGACGTGCGTCCTCCGAAACACAACCCAGACAAGCCACACTGCTTCTTGACACAATGCCCACTTAACCCAGCCACACCAATGTGTCAGAGGAAACACTGTTCACCTGGCGACTGACCCGCGACAGGAGTTGCTAGAGCGTGATGGGACAAGAACATCCCGGCCGGCCAAACCCTCTCCTAACTCGGACGACGCTGGGCAAATTGTGCGCCACCCCATGAGTCTCCCAGGTTCGAGTGCCTGGACTCGAACCAGGATCGCTAGTGACCAGGATTGCACTGTGATACAGTGCTTTAGACAACTGCGCCACTCAGGAAGCCCAGGATGATGTTTATTGAGTCTTGTCCAGGAGGCAGACCTAAGTAATTTCCACTAGATGGGCAAGCTGCAAAGTCAAAATTGGCTATATTGTAAAAATTCATGAAATCAAACATTTACTTTTTGGTCTTCATTTAAGGTTAGGGTTAGGCATTAGGCTTAGCAGTGTGCTTAGGGTTAAGGCTAGGGTTAGGTTTAAAATCTGATTTTGTGGCTGTGCTTGGTAGTGACCACTCTGCAGAGCTACCTCCAGAACAAGATTTATGACAAAAAATGCTAACCTGCTCCCTCCCTCCTCTTCCTCCTCAAATGCGGCCGCATGCTTCCCAACTTGGAAAGTTAGGTACTGTTTGTGCATATATTATGACTTCATTTTGTGGTGTTTTTTCCGTTTTGGAGTTCGGTTAGAGTCGGCTGTTCGGGCACACAAWTTTTTTTCTCAAGGTCCAGCCGAAGTTTGGAAGCCGAAGTCTACACCCCTTTGTCCTTGATTGGTCAACTGTAGGGTTGACAAGAGTTTCTGCTTCTTGTCGGCTTAGCCCGAAACTCAGTGTGGATTCGACATGACAAACGACAACTTCGAGCATCGATTGACTGAGGAGGTAAAGAAGTACCTTCTCCACTACGATTCTAGTCATGCATTATATAAAGACTAGCATGTAAATGCCAATTCATGGAGGGAGATGCGGAGACACTGGGGTCCGACCCAACCACTTGTTCGAAAAATTGGGGAAGAGTTCAAGTTCGACAATGAAAAGAAACAAGGGCCGCAGTGGAGATTCCGGTGGAAAGGCTACTACAGAAATGTTGCTGCTGGCTTGTTTGGCACGTTGAACATGGGAAGACTGAAAACAACATGCCATCTACACCAAATGATGGGGTATGTTATTATATTTTATATTGTAGTCGGCGAAAAGAGTAGCCATGTTTTGCTAACAGTAGCTAGCAAGCTAGCGCTAGCTATTTGGCTGGCTAGTGGCTAGCTAGCCTAGCAGCATACACAGGCAGGGAAAGCAAGCCAACCAACTAAACTAAAGATCTTTACAACTTTTGATCCAATGTCATTTTGTCATAGAAAGAAAATAATTTAGTTTGAGCAAAGTTGAGTAGCTAGGCCAGGCCTACTCAATTCTGCGCAAATGTTTGCAACAATGTTTTGGATGTGTACTAAATATCCCTTTACCTTTCTTTTTCAAAGCTCAAACACCAGTGAATGGAGACAGTACCTGGTATGTTCTCTGCGCCCCAGCATTGCCTTTTCACTGGCCCCAAGCACTACCTCTGCCACCAGTGCTGTCTGGTGATCAGCCCCCAGCCCATATCCTGCACAAATTTGCAGTGCAGAATTAGAAACCATCTCCATGCAGGACCTGGGAAGCTCTATCCTGAGCCCACCTCAAAGACGTACTTCACTGGCTTGCTCCTCACCGATGCCACAGAGCATCAGCAGTGGTAGCAGGGGTGTGAGAAGGGAGAAAAGAGCTGCAGACACATTCCCTCATCAATCTACACACAATACCCCATAATGACAAAGCAAAAACAGATTGAGACATTTTTGCAAATGTATGCAAAAAAAAAATGAAATATCACATTTACATAAGTATTCAGACCCTTTACTCAGTACTTTGTTGAAGCACCTTTGGCAGCAATTACGGCCTCAAGTATTCATGGGTATGACGCTACAAGTTTGGCACACCTGTATGTGGGGAGTTTCTCCCATTCTTCTCTACAGATCCTCCCAAGCTCTGTCAGGTTGGACTCAAGAACATCCAGAGACTTGTCCCGAAGCCACTGTACTTAGGGTCGTTGTCCTGTTGGAAGGTGAACATTCGCCCCAGTTTGAGGTTCTGAGCGCTCTGGAGCAGGTTTTCATCAAGGATCTCTCTGTACTTTGCCCCGTTCATCTTTCCCTCTATCCTGACTAGTCTCCCAATCCCTGCCGCTAAAAAACATCCCCACAGCATGTAGCTGCCACCACCATAATTCGCCATTGGGATTGTGCCAGGTTTCCTCCAGACGTGACACTTGGCATTCAGGCCAAAGAGTTCCATCTTTGGTTCATCAGACCAGAGAATCTTATTTCTCATGGTCTGACAGTCCTTTAGGAGTCTTTTGGCAAACTCCAAGCGGGCTGTCATGTGTATTTTACTGAGGAGTGGCTTCCGTCTGGCCACTCTACCATAAAGGCCTGATTGGTGGAGTGCTGCAGAGATGGTTGTCCTTCTGGAAGTGTCTCCCATCTCCACAGAGGCACTCTGGAGTTCTGTCAGCGTGACCATCAGGTTCTTGGTCGCTTCCCTGACCAAGGCCCTTCTCCCCCGATTGCTCAGTTTGGTTGGGCGGCCAGCTCAAGGAAGGGTCATGGTGGTTCCAAACTTCTTCCAATTAAGAATGATGGAGGCCATTGTGTTCGTGGGGACYTTCAATGCTGCAGAAATGTTTTGGTACCCTTCCCCAGATCTGTGCCTCAACACAATCCTGTCTCGGACAATTCCTTCGACCTCATAGCTTGGTTTTTGCTCTGACATACACTGTTAACTATGGGACCTCATATAAACAGCTGTATGCCTTTCCAAATCATGTCCAATCAATTGAATTTACCACAGGTGGACTCCAATCAAGTTGCAGAAATACTTCACGGATGATCAATGGAAGCAGTATTCACCTGAGCTCAATTTCGAGTGTCATAGCAAAGGGTCAGAATACTTATGTAAATAAGGCTTTTCTGTTTTTTATTTTTCATGATTTTGCAAAATAGAAAAATAAATCAAAACAACCATCCCACTCCTTCAGTCACATTCAAATCACATCCCTACACAGACTCCGGTGCCTGTTAGGATGGAACATTTAGGCCATTCAGGCCTCACAGATGCCTGTGAGGACAGAATAAGCAGCCAAAACATGCTCAGCATATGTGGGAAATCCTTCAAGACTGTTGGAAAAGCATACCAGGTGAAGCTGGTTGTGAGAATGCCAAGAGTGTGCAAAGCTGTCATCAAGGTAAAGGTTGGCTACTTTGAAGAATCTCAAATATAAAATATATTTTGATTTGTTTCACACTTTTTTGGTTACTACATGATTGCATATGTGTTATGTCATAGTTTTGATGTCTTCAATATTATTCTACAATGTAGAAAATAGTAAAAATAAAGAAAAACCCTGGAATGAGTAGGTGTGTCCAAACTTTTGAAGTGCCATGATATTAAGGTGCCGAAGTCGGTATGCTTTGTTTATTGGTTGTGTGGTGCATTGGCATAGAAACCTGTTGGAAAATTCGTTGAATATATTTTATATAATTATGTTGAAAATCTGATTTTCCCTTAGCTGATCATTGTCGGCAGCCGGCTCTGATCGTAGTGTAATGAAACAGGCAGAGAGAGTGAGCTCATCTCTGGTGGTTGGCGAACCCCCAACCTTCTGACCTGTAGCTCTGTGTGGCATCAACTGTGCCACAAAAGCTTGCTGAAGTTGATATCCGTGTTTATAAACATAGGGTTAATACAGTTATTGTTTTTGTGATCGTAAACAGTATTTGTAATTCATTCTATGGGGAGAAGGTGTTCCATTTATTTTACTGTACAAGGGGGGGTCTTGTGAAAATATATTTTGCATTGGGGAGGGGGGGTGCATTTTTTTTATGACACATTAAGTTGGAGCAGCCCCTCCCCACAATAAATTTCGATCTGTCCCTTATATAAACACACAATTAATCTCTCCCTCCCTCCCTATCTCTTCTCTCACTCTCTCTTTAGACAAGATTGATGATGAGTTGGAGATGACCATGGTGTGTCACAGGCCTGAGGGTCTGGAGCAGTTGGAGGCCCAGACCAACTTCACCAAGAGAGAGCTACAGATCCTCTACCGCGGCTTCAAGAATGTACGCACAGCCTCCTCCCTCCTTCTCCCTTTCTTTACTGTCTGTCTATCTTTATCTTCTTTTCCTCTCTTTCTACCTGTCTTTACTCCGCTGTCTCTCTCCGTGCCACTCTTATGTATACTCCTGCTTATGTTGATTCTCATCTTTACAAGTGTTTGTCAAAGCTCTGTTCTCTTTCATCTCCGACTCCAATATGTAAATGGTTTTAGCTTCGCGCCTTCATCACTTCATATGGTGCTAATCAGATTGTACGGCCTACAGCCAGAACAACTAAGCCTAGCATACACCATAGCAACAACTACATGCTGCATTACCCATATAAACCAAACATTTTGAAAATAAAATATATGTAAACATATATTCTCTACATACACATGCTCAAATACCCACCCACACATTGACATACACCCACATACAAGTTATATGGAAATTGCTAGTTAATTAGCTGTCAGATTTGATTGAAGCTAATTCTCTGTAACCATGCCATTAACCATGCCAACCATGCCATTAGAGTGTAAATGATTGGTTGATCTGGCCGTTACCCAGAAGAAGCTGCATTATTTTAGCTTGAAATAGTGTTTTCACATGGTTTCCACAGGAGTGTCCGAGTGGAGTGGTGAATGAAGAAACATTTAAACACATCTACGCCCAGTTCTTCCCCCATGGAGGTACAGAACAGCCAGATATCTCTCATTTAGACACATAACATGCCCTTCCTTACTTGTTTGGGACTCATTTACTAGCACTACTATGGGATTATAAAATCTCATGCCTGTATCTGGTTGTGTTGCAGATGCCAGCACTTACGCTCATTATCTCTTCAATGCATTTGACACAACAAACAATGGATCCATTAAGTTTGAGGTAAAAACCAAACATCATCACTATTACTCAGTGGACAGTTTAAATCAGGGGAGGCAACTAGATTCAGCCGTGGGAGGATTTTTGTTGGAGCGGATGGACGGGGGACCAGAACATATTTATAATCATTTGTACACTGCAAATTGACCACAACTAAGCCCAAAAAGAGATTGTATTTGAAAATAAATTCATACCTTCATTACATTGAGATACAATCACATACGTAATGTATATTTTTTTTATTCGTGGGAATACTTGGGAACAGATTTCCTAAATTCAACATTTCCTTTTTCTGAATTRAAAAAACTAAAATCCCCCCAAAAATAAACTTGTTTTTATTTCTTTACTAAAAACTTTTGGGCGCCAAAAGAAATCACTTGTGGTTGCCGACCCCTGCTTTAAATGAAGGAATATGAAGAATTATGTATATTTTATTTACTGTTATCACTCAGTCTTTACTAAGTATTTTATCTTTAATCTCGCTCATGTGGTGACTCGCTCAGGAGTTTGTAATGGGACTGTCTACACTGCTGCGGGGCACTATGAGAGAGAAGCTGGAGTGGACTTTTCATCTTTACGACATCAACAACGATGGATACATTAACAGAGAGGTCTCTGTTTGTATTTACATGTCAGTTATATATTGAAAGATTCACATATAAAGTAATCTTGTTTTAATACAGTTTGTATTTATGTGTTTCAGGAGATGACTGAGATTGTGAGGGCCATTTACGACATGATGGGGAAATATACCTACCCTGCACTCAAGGGAGATGTCCCTAAACAGCATGTGGATGCTTTTTTCCAGGTGACTTGATATCCTAGTATAATGTAATATTAAAGCACATGCATACTCTACCCCTTAGTAGGGCACAACAGTTTAAACCACATAATCATTTAACTTTTTCCCTTCCCACAGAAAATGGATAAAAACAAAGCTGGAGTTGTGACTTTAGAGGAGTTCATTGTCGCATGCCAGGAGGTATGTATAGAACATGCATGTTTATACATTTTATATTGCTGTTGGTGTCCACAGTGCATTTGGGAAGTATTCAGACCCCTTCCCTTTTTCCACATTTTGTTACATTACAGCCTTATTCTAAAATGGATTAAATAAAACAAATGATCATAAATCTACACACAATACCCCATAATGATAAAGTGAAACAGGTTTTTATAGATTTTAGTTAATTTATTAAAAAWAWWTTTTTTTTCAATATTTKTTTTATTATTGAATATTATTAAAACATACAATCTACGTGCAATGAAGCTGCTCAACATTTACATTACATTCAGTCATCTAACCGGCTCTTGTCCAGAGCGACCCACAAGAGCAACTAGGGTCAAGCACCTCGCCCAAGGGCACGTCGACAGATCTCCCACCAAGTCAAAATGGGGACCCGAACCAGCGACCTATCGACCTCCGGCCCAAGCTCCCAACCGCCAGGCCACCAACCATCCAAGATCCTCCAACAGTTCTCAGAGAGCTGCCCCTCAACCATCCGAGCTGCAACATTCTGTCTTACCGACTTTCTCCTCTTCTCCCCTCAGGATGAAATGATGATGAGATCCATGCAGCTCTTCGAAAATGTGATGTAAAAAAGGAGCCGATGGAAGGAAGGAGAGAATTAGATAATGAGAGAGATTGTGTGTGTGTTTCAGTGCATTCGTGTGAGTATTCGTGTGAGTGTGCGTGTGCTTGTGCGTGTGTCCACGCATGTTTGTTTATCCGTGMGTGTCTGTCAGAGTGGATGAATGTGGATGTGTATCTATCTCTCATCCTCTCATCTAACTTGTCAGCATTCATGTGTTTGCCAAATAATGTCTCTGCCTGGCTACCTGCCTGGGTATGGATCAGACAAAGCCAGAACCGCTGAGAGAACCCTGGACTTGCTAGTCATATTGCTGAGCCTGGGAGTATGCAAACGAATTCACTGGAAAATGCTTTCTGCCTTTTTATGTGACATAAAGGTTTGTAAATCAGATGATCATACAATATAGACTGCAGTGTGATACAGCTGAGAACTCAAACTCATACGCTGCTCCCTGATTAGGCCTTTGTGGAAACTCCTGAAAGACTCCTGCCCCCTACCTGTCAAACACTGAAACCCTGCCGGGATACTTTGGGTTCTTTTGACTCCGTTCTTTTTGCCAAAATAGATGCATGCTTGAGCCAGAGGGATTCCTCCCTCCCTACCATAGAAATAGAATCATGATTCTACGTCTATGCGCCCTACCAACCATTTGTTTGTCCACTGACTTGGACCTTTAAACTCATGCATTCAGTGATTGATTTATCGACAGCTATGATCTACATATCTGCTTATTTATTAATGTGTTTATGCGTGAAAAATATGAGGTTGTCCTAATGTATTATTTGTTTGTTTTAAGTGTTGTGTGTTTCTGATTCACTGTCGTCGTGGTGACCTCTGTACCTCTGTTGGCTTGGCTGTCGCACTCCTGTCTATCCTTGTAATTGTGTCTGTCCCTGACTGATGCCTGTTCTACTGTATGCTTATAAATACACCTAATAGACTTGGTTTATGACTGATGATATATCCTCTTGTATGATGGCTGGATCTAAATAATTCTGGAAAATGAACATCTGAGTAATGCAATGTGAATGGTGTTGGTCATTGGTGTTGTGACTTGTCTGTTGAAGTGTGTAGTGAGGGACACAGGAGTTAAGCTAAACCCCCAAACCCATCACAGGACAAAACCAACATTCTTCTAATGTGAAACAACTATCATTTTTCTTCAACGAATTACTAATTTGTGTTGACCCTTGTCAGTTCCTCCTCAGTGTACAATATGGCAAATAGATACAGTGAATTCGGAAAGTATTCAGACACCTTCCCTTTTTCCACATTTTCTTGTTACAGCCTTATTCTAAAATTAATTAAATTATTTATTTTTCTCGTCAATCTACACACAATACCCCATAATGACAAAGCAAAAATAGGTTTCTAGAAATGTTTTCTAATTTATTAAAAATAAAAAAACAGAAATACCTTTATTTACATAGGTATTCAGACCCTTTGCTATGAGACTCGAAATTGAGCTGAGGTGCATCCTGTTTCCATTGATCATCCTTGAGATGTTTCTACAACTTGATTGGAGTCCACCTGTGGTAAATTCAATTGATTGGACATGATTTGGAATGGCACACACCTGTCTATATAAGGTTTCACAGTTGACAGTGTGTGTTAGAGCAAAAACCAAGCCATGAGGTCGAAGGAATTGTCCATATAGCGCAGAGACAATATTGTGTTGAGGCACAGATTTGGGGAAAGGGAACCAAAAAATGTCTGCAGCATTGAAGGCCCCCAAGAACACAATGGCCTCCATCATTCTTAAATGGAAGAAGTTTGGAACTACCAAGACTCTTCCTAGAGCTGGCCACCCAGTCAAACTGAGCAATCAGGGGAGGAGGGCCTTGGTCAGGGAGGTGTCCAAGAACCCAATGGTCACTCTGACAGATCTCTATAGTTCCTCTGTGGAGATGGGAGAACCTTCCAGAAGGACAACCATCTCTCAGCACTCCACCAATCAGGCCTTTATTGTAGAGTGGCCAGACGGAAGCCACTCCTCTGTAAAATGCACATGACAGCCCGCTTGGAGTTTGCCATAAGACACCTAAAGACTCTGAGACCATGAGAAACAAGATTCTCTGGTATTATGAAACCAAGATGGAACTCTTTGGCCTGAATGCCAAGTGTCACGTCTGGAAGAAACCTGGCACCATCCCTACGGTGATGCATGTTGGTGGCAGTCATCAGGACCTCAGACTGGAGCGAAGGTTCACCTTCCATCAGGACAATGACCATAAGCACACAGCCAAGACAACGCAGGAGTGGCTTCGGGACAAGTCTCTGAATGTCCTTGAGTGGCCCAGCCAGAGCCCGGACTTGAACCCAATCTAACATCTCTGGAGAGACCTGAAAATAGCTGTGCAGCGACGCTCCCCATCCAACCTGACAGAGCTTGAGAGGATCTGCGTGTGCCAAGCTTGTAGCGTCATACCCATGAATACTTGAGTTTGTAAAGTTTTTAAAAAATTAGGAAAAAGTGAAGGGGTCTGACTATTTTACGAATGCACTGTAGATGTATATTGATTATATTGCAATAATTTTTTCCTCAGGTTTCAAAGGGGTAACTAATGATGAATGATAATCAGCGCTTAAAACAATCTGAATATAAAATGTAACAAAGAGGTGCACCTCATACAATACTCTATCTCTGACTGATAGAAAGACCAAGATAGGAGAGAGCTTAAGCTTTCATGTTCTGTTGTACATTGCAAATGCTACCAATAAAATGTTTAGAGAAAATATGTGTGTGTGTGTGTGTGTGTGTGCACAGGGAGAGGAGAGAAAGAGGGATCTCTGGATTAAATAAAATATGAAGTTAGTCAATCAAATTAAATTACATTTTATTGGTCACATACACATATTTAGCAGATGTTATTGTGGGTGTGGCAAAATGCTTGTGTTCCTAGCTCCAACAGCGCAGTAGTATCTACCAATACACACAACTCTAAAAGTAAAAGAATAATATTAAGAAATATTTAAATATTAGATTGAGCAATGTCGGAGTGGCATTGACTAAAATACAGTAGAATAGAATACAGTATATACATATGACATGAGTAAAGCGGTTATGTAAACATTATTAAAGTGGTCAGAAAGACTATGTATATAGGGCAGCAGCCTCTAAGGTGCAGCGTAGYGTAACCGGGTGGAAGCCGGCTAGTGGTGGCTATTTAACAGTCTGATGGCCTTGAGATGGAAGCTGTTGTTCAGTCTCTCGGTCCCATCTTTGATGCACCTGTACTGACCTCTCCTTCTGGATGATAGCGGGGTGAACAGGCCATTGCTCAGGTGGTTGATGTCCTTGATCTTTTTGGCCTTCATGTGAAATCGGGTGCTGTAGGTGTCCTGGAGGGTAGTATCAAAGGTAGTATCAAATAAAATGTTATTTGTCACATGCGCCGAATTCAACAGGTGTAGGTAGACCTTACCGTGAAATGCTTACTTACAAGCCCTTAACCAACAATGCAGTTCAAGAAATAGAGTTAAGAAAATATTTACTAAATAAAGGGAAGAAATGTTATAAAATAAAAAAGTAACAAGAAAATTAAATAACAATAACGMGGCTATATACAGGKGGTACCGGTACCGAGTCAATGTGCGGGAGTACAGGTTAGTCAAGGTAATTTGTAAAGTTACCATGCATAGATAATAAACAGTTTGCCCCCGGTGATGTGTTGGGCAGACCACACCACCCTCTGGAGAGCCCTGCGGTTGCGGGCGGTGCAGTTGCCATACCAGACGGTGATACAGCCCGACAGGATGCTCTCATTTGTGCATCTGTAACTGTTTGTGAGGGTTTTAGGGGCAAGAATTTTTTTCAGCATCCTGAGGTTGAAGAGGCACTGTTGCGCCTTCTTCACCACACTGTTTGTGTGGGTAGACCACTTCTGATCGTCAGTGATGTGTACGCRGAGGAACTTGAAGCTTTCCACCTTCTCCACTGCGGTCCCGTTGATGTGGATAGGGGCGTGCTCCCTCTGCTGTTTCCTGAAGTCCACGATCAGCTCCTTTAGTTTTGTTAATGTTGAGTGAGAGGTTATTTTCCTGGCACCACTCTCCCAAGGCCATCACCTCCTCACTGTAGGCTGTCTCGTCATTGTTGGTAATCAAGTCTACTACTGTTGTGACGTCTGCAAACTTGAGGATTGAGTTGGAGGCGTGCATGGCCACGCAGTCATGGGTGAACAGGGAGTACCCTTGTGGGGCCCCAGTGTTGAGGATCAGCGAAGTGGTGTTGTTGTTTCCTACCTTCATCACCTTCGGGAAGTATGGTGTTGAATGCTGAGCTATAGTCAATGAACAGCATTCTTACATAGGTATTCCTCTTGTCCAGATGGGATAGGGCAGTGTGCAGTGCGATGGTGATTGCATCGTCTGTGGATCTATTGGGGCGGTAAGCAAATTGAAGTGGGTCTAGGGTGTGAGGTAAGATAAAGGTGATATGATCCTTAACTAGCCTCTCAAAGCACTTCATGATGACAGAAGTGAGTGCTACGGGGCGATAGTCATTTAGTTCAGTTACCATTGCTTTCTTGGGTGCAGGAACAATGGTGGACACTTTGAAGAAAGTGGGGACAGCAGACTGGGATAGGGAGAGATGAATATGTCCGTAAACACTCCAGCCAGCTGGTCTATGTATGCTCTGAGGACGCGGCTAGGGACGCCATCTGTGCCAGCAGCCTTGCAAGGGTTAACACCSTTAAATGTCTTACTCATGTCGGCCATGGAGAAGGAGAGCCCACAGTCCTTGGTAGCGGGCCGCGTTGGTTGCACTATCCTGACAGTAGGTGAAGAAGGTGTCTAGCTTGTCTGGAAGCAAGACATTGGTGTCCGTGATGTGGCTGGTTTTCCCTTTGTAGTCTGTAGACCCTGCCACATCTGTCTTGTGTCTGACATGCTGACCACACCGCTTGCGTAGCGTGCACGAGCTTTGCAAAATAAATGTACACATACATGTTATCCAATCATTGCTCCAACACTGCTCGCGAGTGTCTGCGTAGCCAGGCTCTAAAATAGAACTTTGTTCTATTTGTGGMGCTTGACACGCAAGTCCCGCCTCTCCCATCTCCTCATTGGTTTTTAGGAGCATATACACACGTGCCATCTTCTCATTGGTTTTTAAGAGCATATACCCATGTGGGTGATTGAAAGATGAACTGAGGTCCACAATCCAGTCCAGTTGGTAGTGCACCTTAAAACTGGCTGTCAACCGCCATATAAAGTCCAAAAAAGAAGAAGCCCGAAGGAGGAGAGATTACTAGAAATTAACTGTGGGATTAATTGTAGAGGATTAGAGGACCTTGTGCATTTCAGGTAAAATAACAACCCGATGTTAATATCCCAGGACAAATTAGCTAACAATAGCAAGCAGCTAGCTAAATTGCCATACATGTCTTTTTGAGCTGTCCCCAAATGAATATAGCTGGTTCACAGTTCGTTTTGACATTTCAACCTGTGTCCTGATCGCGTCTGGTGTTGGTAGACAAAATCAAGAAGCGCGATGGCAGAGGCACGAGAGCGGTCAAGTCAGCGGTTGAATTGCGACTCCAATTTGTCTCTAATGATCATGAATATTTATAAATACGCCTATTTCAGTAAGTAACTGTGATGATTGGACTATACCAAAGAAAATCTTCCATCAATCTAGAAAGGAGGTGTGACCATTGAGTCGGTGTAGCGTATGTCTGCGTAGAAAGAGGCATTTCAGTTCATTTCAGAAGAGCCCGCTGTTAGTAATCAAATTGAACGGGATGGACGAGGAACAAATGGGGCCACAGACCTTTCTCTACGGTGAGATGTTTTTTTTTAAGTAACATTATTTGGTGTTTTCAGTATAGTTTCAATTCCATGTCAACTATTTAGGAAGAAAAAGAGCTGTTCATCAGACACCAACATCGCACGAGGTAGCTACATAGCCAGCACAATGGCTAGCTACAGTAACTAACGTTAGTTAGCTAAAATTAATTGGGCAATGTGAGTTTCGTCAATGTATGGTTCAATAACGTTACGATTTCTGAATACAATGTCATTAGTCACAATGCTTGGGAATGGAAATAATGTACCCAGTTGTCAGCTTGGTAGTTAGCCACGAGACATGGACGGTATTATAGTAGTTAGCTTGCAAACCATCTTGAGACCTTTTTAAGTTGTTCGCTAAATTGGGCAAAATATGGGTAATGCTTTTAGCATATTGGTTCCCTGGTTGATTTAATTTGTTGTGGTAGTTGGGCCAGACTGATATGTTCACATTGCTCGACAAAGTTGACATTTACAGGCGAGGTTCCACAAACTACCGGGCTAGCTAGTTGGCCCTCCATGCGTCTGAACACGTGTTTTAAAGATGGCGCACAAGGCCGTCTAGAAATGTGCTCGTGCAGCAAGATGTTAACGTTGCCTAAGTTGCTAGTTTTGGCTAAAGCTGTTTTAACTAGTTACCTGTGATAATTTATCCACTTTCATTAAGTTACATGTTATTGTTCGACTTGGCATTAACTGCTAGATTATAATGGTGATTGGACAATTAAAATAATACGTGAATTCCAAATGGTACATGTGATGTTTTTGTAAGTAGTTTGACTCGCATAATATRTTCATAGCAGCATGTCTAAGAGCTAGTTAGTTGCATTGAACACGTTCCCTTTGTCAGGCTTCACAACTCTTCCAACCACGTGAGTATGTGACCCATATTTTGGCCTCACCTCAGTCAGATCTATCTGGGAGATGTCCAGTAATGGGCAACCTTATCCACAAGTTACCGGTTTGGGTGCATGCTTTTCCTCCAGCCAAAGCAGAAACGCAAGTGTTTCAACATAGCATAGTCTTCAATTGAGTCGTTATTAGTTGCATCGGTCGTTTTACTGGCTGGAGAAATTTTTTATTACAGGATAATAAATCGCCCAGCCCAGCATTATCCCTTACTTGACGGCAATGTAGTATTTCCTCATATGTAATTGACCTGTTTTTTTCAWTAGGGTGCGAGTTGAAATCTGGAAAGGATGTTGTCTTCAACCCAGAAGAGGATGACTTTGAGCACCAGCTAGACTTAAGGATGGTGAGTTACTGGTGCTTATTTTATATAATATGAGTTGATGGAAATATTTCTGTTTAACCATTTCTAGTTATAGGTATGATAAACAATTTATGAACTTGGTGTCTCCTGTTGATTGGTCTTAGGTGTGTGTGGACCCCAGCACCAAGGATGAGCTGCATGTTGTGGAGGTGGAAGGACAGGATGCAGAGGGTGAGAAAGTGAAGGCTGTGCTAGCTGCACTGAAACCCTCCACCTTGCCAAGTGTGAGTTGTCAGTCGTCAATAGTTCTAGTCTATCCCTGAGTGGGAGATGGTGGTTGTATGGTCTGTATAGAGTTCATGCCTATTGAACAGTTAATTGTGTGTTGCAGGTGTGTCTTAGTGGGTTCGCAATCACATCCCCAGCAGTTTTCCGTCTCAAGGCTGGTTCTGGTCCAATCCACATCAGTGGCCAGCACCTTGTCAGTGAGTATGGCTAATCTCAGGACTGTGTTACTCCCATGGTATCTTTGGTGCTGCCATGGCCTCTGTAGTCAGATGATACTTGTTGAGGAGATTTACTCATGTGTTTTCAACACTGCATACCAAAAGACAGACTGAGAAATGTCAATTACAGATAATTATTTGATTAAAAAATATATATCTTTATTAAAGTTGTCATATTCTATCTACTCAAAGTTAACTTGTTGTTTTTCCACCAGTGATGGGAGGAGACCAAACTTTCGATGAGGACGACGATGAAGAGGAAGGGGTACAAACGTCCAAGAAAAGGGCTGCATCATCAGTACCMGCACTTAAATCTCAGGTTGGTCCCGGATAATGGCCTTTGATCCAACACGCCAACTGGGAAATAACCTGCGTTACAAAATGTATATATCTGGTGCCCTAATATCGCATGGCCTCCCTAGTCAAAGATGATCTTTGTTGAGCTGATTTACTGATGCATTTTCAACACTGCTTACCAAAAGACTGAGACTGAAGAGGGTCATGTCCATTTCTGAATGTTATCCACTCTTGCTTCACACATCCTCAACTTATGACACTTACCATGTCCTTCCCTTTCTCCTTCTCACAGAAGAAGATGAAGATGGATGACGATGAGGAGTAAGTTTACAATTGGCTCATTCATCCCCCTCCTCTCCCCTGTAACTATTCCCCAGGTCGTTGCTGCAAATGAGAACGTGTTCTCAGTCAACTTACCTGGTAAAATAACGGTAAAATAAATAAATAAAATAAAGTGTAGTGTTTGACTGACTAACCAATGTTCCATGGTGAGGTTTAATCTAAAGAGTTGATTTGTAACATCTCTTTAGGGATGATGATGATGATGAGGAGAGTGAGGCTGAAGAAACTCCTGTTAAGGTGAGTGCATTTATTTGCGCAACTGTAATGTTTAGTTAACCTCTACCACTTCTCTCTCCCGGATCCGGGATCCTCCTCAAAAAAGCTGACTAGCCTAGCCTAACGGGACAGGGATATAATATAATTTTCATGAAATCACAAGTCCAATACAGCAAATGGAAGATAAACATCTTGTGAATCCAGCCATTTCTGATTTTTAAAATGTTTTACAGCGAAAACACTATGTATTTCTATTAGCTAACCACAATAGCCAAAGACTCAACCGCATATTTTCACCATGTTTCTACCGCATGGGTAGCTATCACAAAACCGACCAAATAGAGATATAATTAGTCACTAACCAAGAAACAACTTCATCAGATGACAGTCTTATAACATGTTATACAATAAATGTATGTTTTGTTCAAAAATGTGCATATTTGAGGTATAAATCATAGTTTTACATTGCAGCTACCATCACAAATAGCACCGAACCAGCCAGAATAATTACAGAGAGCAACGTGAAATACATAAATACTCATCATAACATTTATGAAAAATACATGGTGTACAGCAAATGAAAGAGAAACATCTTGTGAATCCAGCCAATATTTCCGATTTTTTAAAAAGCGTTTTACAGCGAAAACACAATATAGAATTATATTAGCTTACCACAATAGCCAAACACACAAATGCATTTATTCAACGCAAACGGTAGCTATCGCAAAAACCAGCAAAAGATATAAAATTAATCACTAACCATGACCAACTTCATCAGATGACAGTCTTATAACATCAGGTTATACAATACACTTATGTTTTGTTCGAAAATGTGCATATTTAGAGCTGCAAACCGTGGTTATACATTGAATATGTAGCATCGATTCACCAGAATGTCCGAAGCTATTTTGGACACTCACCTAATCTGACCAAAGAACTCGTCATAAACTTTACATAAAAATACTTGTTGTATGGCAAATGAAAGATACAATGGTTCTTAATGCAACCGCAGTGTTAGATTTAAAAAAAAAAAATAACTTTACCATAACAAACAGCTTGCGTTATTGCGAGACGGCGCTCGCCAAAACGGCAGAGAATAGGAATCAACATTTTCCACAGAAATATGAAATAACATCATAAATTGTTCTTACTTTTGCTGAGCTTCCGTCAGTATCTTGTACAAGGATTCCTTGGTCCAGAATAAATTGTTGTTTGGTTTTAGAATTAGCAACCTTAGCTAGCCATGTGGCGCGAACATGCCCATCTCGTCTCTTGACGCATAGAACGGAAAATTCCAAAAGTCCCAATAAAAGTTGAATAAACTGATAAAACTCGGTTGAAAACCTACTTCATGATATCACATGTATCAAATAAAATCAGAGCCGGAGATATCCGCCGTGTATACCGAACGCTTATCAGAAGACAATGTCGACGTACTTCGCGCGCCAGAGAAGACAAATTTCCAGACCTGTCACTCCAAAAGCTCTTGTTCAGCCTCAGATCAAGCTAGACACCCCATTCCACCTTCCACTGCCTGTTGACATCTAGTGGAAGGCGTATGAAGTGCATGCATATCGATAAATATAAGGCAATTGAATAGGCAGGCCCTGGAACAGAGCATCGTTTTCAGATTTTTCACTTCCTGTATGGAAGTTTGCTGCAAAATGAGTTCTGTTTTACTCACAGATATAATTCAAACGGTTTTAGAAACGAGAGTTTTCTATCCAATAGTAATAATAATATGCATATTGTACGAGCAAGAATAGAGTACGAGGCCGTTTAAATTGGGCACGATTTTTCCCCAAAGTGAAAATAGCGCCCTCTATCCTCAACAGGTTAAGAAGACTCCGTCCAAACCTCAGACTCCTGCCCAGAATGGAAAGGGCCCTAAAGCCAACACACCAGCTGGCAAACAGGTAGTCCTCTTTACACATCTTCTGCCCTACAATCACATTGTTTCTAGTCGAAGATGATATTTGTTGAGCTGATTTACTGATGCATTTTCAACACTGCTTACCAAAAGACTGAGACTGAAGATGGCCACTCCTGTATCTGAGTATTATTGTAGTGATGTATGTTAGTCATAATACATGTCTTGTCTAACAAGTTCTCTGATTTTCAGTCAAAGATGCCTGATGGCAAGGGTGACAAAAATGGCCAGACCCCCAAAGCTACCCCTAAAACACCTCAGACCTCCAAACCAGTCCTCACCGTCCCTGAGCTGAAGGCCAAGATGAAGGCGACTGTGGAGAAGGTATGTGTTCTGTCTTTATGTATATGTTTTTATCTGGAAATACACTTGCCTAAAATGGAGATTGGATGAACTGATCTAGCTGATGTATGTTAAAGAACTGTTAACCAAGAGACTGGCCGAACACAAGACTAAAGGGACACATCTGAATACCTATAGTAATGTCATATATTATTTCAGGGAGTGAACCTGCCTAAACTCCAGCCCAAGTTCGAGAGCTTTGTGAAGAACAGCTTCAGAGTCACAGATGCCAAGGTATGGTAATGCTCCTCAGGAACGTTGTGAAATTTGACCTGTCTAGAACGCAATGTGGTTCAATTGGATGTTTGTGAAATGACAACCATAGTGCTGTCGGAAAACATTCCTGAAGAGCAATGAAGACAAATTCAGTTTTGATCAGCAGTGAGAGAAACACCAGTACCTCTAAGAACTTCTGAGCTCTCGCGATGACATTATGATTCATGCTTTGGTCAATGTTTTCCCATCTTTTTTCAGGCAATAGCTGAACTGTGGAAGTGGAGACAGACTGTGGAAGACAAAAAATAAATATTTTTGTTTAACCTTTTTTGATTTGTTATTTTGCAACCCCCCCCCACCAACTTTGACCTGCTCTGGCCTCTCCTGGCCCTTCCCATGTCTGAATCAAACTTCTGCAGTCCGTCCAGTCCCCGGTGTACTGCTGTGGCACACTGACTAGTATGGCACTAATGACTGAACCCCCATCACCCCTGACCCTACCAGCACCATGACCCTGGGAGGGGTGATACTATTCCAGCTTTCATGTGGGTGGACCTGGGAAAACCCACTTGGAACATAACATTTTGTAAATGTGTAAAATGCATCCTTGCTACTGTGTTGAATGTAGCATTTTAAAGTCTGGTCAGTTGGTTTTGAAGGACTGTCCCTCTGGCAGTTTGGAAGGTATSTGGTCATGCATGTTCTTTTTGGGGGTATGTTTGTAAATGGGTCAAGTGACTTGGTGGCAGTTCATGTCATCCATAAACTGTTGGGTGTCTGGATGCTCCTGTCCTTCCAGAGGGTAGATTCCTCAGGTTCTGAGATGTTAACATTGAACACTTAAATTAAGACAATGACTGGTCCAATCAGGTTTTAAGTAATGCTCACGGTTTTATTATTTTGCCGTAGAGTGAAGCAGCTAACGCACCGGTGTCATAAATGTCATCTGAAAGTTCATAAATAATTATATTGTATCATACCTGCTTTGTGACCTTGTAACTTCTGTTCTATTGAATTGCTATACAATGTAAAATTTAACAGCTCTAGCCACATGAAATATTGTGATCTGCAATAAAAAATATTGGGGGAACACATGCCTTTTATTGACTACATGGTACAATATTGTGACCCCTCTATCTGCATGGCTGTTAATGAGCATAAGGATTAATGATGTGGATGGTGTTCCAGTTTAATACCATAAAGACTTAGTCTGAATTACAAAAGACATTATGGTTGATAAACTATTGACAGTTGCCTTTGTTGGGGAAGCCTGCCCATAGCAACCGCAGATRCCTACGCAATTTGTGAATTCGGCTTTTTATTAGTTCTGTATGAGCAGGGAAACTCCTTAGCGCCCCCACCCCAGATCATGGTCTGCACTGTCTCACTAGGGGGGATCTGTGCTAGGTCTCAGTTGGTTTTCTGCATACACCATCACTTGTCACGTCCTCAAAAGGTCTCCACTGTTATGCAGATGGTTTCCAACTTTGTCTCACCTCAGGCTAAATGTCAATCTGTGTCTGGCAGACATTGCTGAGACTAGACAGCGCTGCTATTCCTTGAAGGCCTGCCACCTCCAGGACCTCTCCATTACCTCACCACCATGGCCTTTTTTTGCCTTTACCTCCCTTATCTTACCTCATTTGCTCACATTGTGTATATATACTTATTTTTCTACTGTATTGACTTATTCCATGTGTAACTGTTGTGTGTCGAATTGCTATGCTTTATCTTGGCCAAGTCGCAGTTGCAAATGAGAACTTGTTCTCAACTAGCCTACCTGGTTAAATAAAGGTGAAATTAATAAAATTGTGTCCACCTCCCTGACTGAGGGATGACACCCTTTACTGGACAAAGTCAGTAAGTTTGTAGGTTTGGGATGTCAGTCTCATTCCCCTACGGGTCAGTATTGACTCTGGCCAGCAAAGGGGCTAGTGTACAAATCATCCCTTTGCCCGGCAGCCTTGGTTGTGTTGCATCCATGAGGGGTGATCTCATCTTCCCCCCCCCAGACCTGGAGACTTCCTGTATTAATTAACCTTAGCAGTTACCTTGACAGCTGCTTTGCACACTTGGCATTCTCTTAACCGGCTTCACCTGGAATGCTTTTCTAACAGTCTTGAAGGAGTTCCCACATATGCTGGGTACTTGTTGGCTGATTTTCCTTCACTCTGTGGTCCAACTCATCCAAAACGTCCTCAATTGGCTTGAGGTCAGGTGATTGTGGAGGCCAGGCCATCTGATGCATCCCTCCATCACTCTCCTTGGTCAAATAGCCCTTACACAGCCTGGAGGTGTGTTGGGTCATTGTCCTGTTGAAAAACAAATGACAGTCCCACTAAGTGCAAACCAGATGGAATGGTGTATCACTGCAGAATGAGGTGGTAGTCATGCTGGTTAAGTGTGCCTTGAATTCTAAATCAAATCATATTTTATTATTCACATGCGCCGAATAAAACAGGTGTAGACCTTACAGTGAAATGCTTACTTACGAGCCCCTAACCAACAGTGCAGTTTCAAAAAATACAGATAAGAATATGAAAAATAACAAGTAATATAACTATATATACAGGGGGGTGCCGGTATAGAGTCAATGTGCGGGGACACCGGTTAGTTGAGGTAGTATGTACATGTAGGTAGAGGTAATTAAAGTGACAATGCATAGATGACAACAGAGAGTAGCAGTGGTGTGGAGGGGGGGGGGGGGGGGGCAATGCAAATAGTCTGGGTATTCATTTGACTAGATGTTCAGGAGTCTTATGGCTTGGGGGTAGAAGCTGTTAAGAAGCCTCTTGGACCTAGACTTGGCGCTCCGGTACCGCTTGCCGTGTGGTAGCAGAGAGAACGGTCTATGACTAGGGTGGCTAGAGTCTTGGACAATTTTTAGGGCCTTCCTCTGACACCGCCTGGTATGGAGGTCCTGGATGGCAGGAAGCTTGACCCCAGTGATGTACTGGGCCGTTCGCACTACCCTCTGTAGTGCCTTGTGGTCGGAGGCCGAGCAGTTGCCATACCAGGCAGTGATACAACCAGTCAGGATGCTCTCGATGGTGCCGCTGTTGAACCTTTTGAGGATCTGAGGACCCATGCCAAATCTTTTCAGTCTCCTGAAGGGGAATAGGTTTTATCGTGCCCGCTTCACGACTGTCATGGTGTGCTTGGACCATGTTAATTTGTTGGTGATGAGGACACCAAGGAACTTAAAGCTCTCAACTTGGTCCACTGCAGCCCCGTCGATGAGAATGGGGGCGTGCTCGGTCCTCTTTTTCCTGTAGTCCACAATCATCTCCTTTGTCTTGATCACGTTGAGGGTGAGGTTGTTGTCCTGGCACCACACGGTCAGGTCTCTGACCTCCTCCCTATAGGCTGTCTCGTTGTTGTCGGTGATCAGGCCTACCACTGATGTGTCATCGGCAAATTGAATGGTGGTGTTGGAGTTGTGCCTGGCCGTGCAGTCATGAGTGATCAGGGAGTACAGGAGGGGGCTGAGCACGCACCCCTGAGGGACCCCTGTGTTGAGGATCAGCGTGGCGGATGTGTTGTTACCTACCTTTACCACCTGGGGGCGGCCCGTCAGGAAGTCCAGGATCCAGTTGCAGAGGGAGGTGTTTAGTCCCAGGGTCCTTAGCGTATTGATGAGCTTTGAGGGCACTATGGTGTTGAACGCTGAGCTGTAGTCAATGAATAGCATTCCCACATAGGTGTTCCTTTTGTCCAGGTGGGAAAGGACAGTGTAGAGACTGCATAATCTGTGGATCTGTTGGGCGGTATGCAAATTGATGTGGGTCTAAGGTTTCTGGGATGATGGTGTTGATGTGAGCCATGACCAGCCTTTCAATACACTTCATTGCTACAGACGTGAGTGCTACGGGTCGGTCGTCATTTAGGCAGGTTACCTTAGTGTTCTTGGGGACAGGCACTATGGTGATCTGCCTAAAGCATGTTGGTATTATAGACTAGGACAGGGAAAGGTTGAAAATGTCAGTGAAGACACTTGCTAGTTGGTCAGCGCATGCTCGCAATACACGTCCTGGTAATCCGTCTGGCCCTGCGGCCTTGTGAATGTTGACCTATCTTACTCACTCATCAGCTGCGGAGAGCGTAATCGCACAGTCTTCCGGTACTGCTGGTGCTCTCATTCATGTTTCAGTGTTATTTGCCTCGAAGCGAGCATAGAAGTTGTTTCGCTCGTGTCACTGGGCAGCTCTCGTCTGTGCTTCCCTTTGTAGTCTGTAATGGTTTGCAAGCCCTGCCACATCCGATGAGCATCAGAGCCGATGTAGTACGACTCGATCTTAGTCCTGTATTGATGCTTTGCCTGTTTGATGGTTCGTCGGACGGCATAGTGGGATTTCTTATAAGCTTCCAGGTTAGAGTCCCGCTCCTTGAAAGCGGTAGCTCTAGCCTTTAGCTCAGTGCGGATTCTGCCTGTAATCCATGACTTCTGGTTGGGGTATGTACGTACGGTCACTGTGGGGACGATGTCATCGATGCACTTATTGATGAAGCCAATGACAGATGTGGTGTACTCTTCATTGCCATTGGAGGAATCCCGGGAACATATTCCAGTCTATGCAAGCAAAACAGTCCTGTAGCTTAGCATCTGCTTCATCTGACCACTTTTTATTGATCTAGTCACTGGTGCTTCCTGCTTTAATTTTTGTTTGTAAGCAGAACTCAGGAGGATGGGATTATGGTCAGATTTGCCAAATGGAGAGCGAGGGAGAGCTTATTATGCATCTCTGTGTGTGGAGTATAGGTGGTCCAGAGTTCTTTTCCCTCTGGTTGCACATTTAACAAGCTGATAGAAATTTGGTAAAACTGATTTAAGTTTCCCTGCATTAAAGTCCCCGGCTACTAAGAGCGCCACCTCTGGGTGTGCGTTTTCTTGTTTGCTTATGGTGGAATACAGCTCATTCAATGCTATCTTAGTGCCAGCCTCTGACTTTGGTGGTATGTAAACAGCTACAAAGAATATAGATGTAAATTCTCTCAGTAGGAAGTGTGGTCTGCAGCTTATCATGAGAAACTCTACCTCAGGCGAGCAATAGCTCGAGACTTCCTTAGATATCTTGTTTGGGATAGGGGGCAGCATTTTCACGTTTGGATGAAAAACGTGCCCAGAGTAAACTGCCTGCTACTCAGTCCCAGAAGCTAAGATATGCATATTATTAGTAGATTTGGATAGAAAACACTCTGAAGTTTCTACAACTGTTTGAATGATGTCTGTGAGTATAACAGAACTCATATGGCAGGTGAAAACCTGAGAAAAATCCAACCAGGAAGTGGGAAATCTGAGGTTTGTAGTTTTTCAACTCTTGGCCTATCGAATACCCAGTGTCTATGGGGTCATATTGCACTTCCTAAGGGTTCCACTAGATGTCAACAGTCTTTAGAACCTTGTTTGATGCTTCTACTGTGAAGTGGGGGTGAATGTGAGGGGATTGAGTAAGGTCTCTCCCAGAGTGAGACTAGCTGACCATGCGAGAGTTAGCTTGAGTTCCATTGCATTTCTGAAGACAAAGGAATTCTCCGGTTGGAACATTATTGAAGATTTATGTTAAAAACATCCTAAAGATTGATTCTATACTTCGTTTGACATGTTTCTACGGACTGTAACGGAACTTTTTTACTTTTTGTCTGCTCCTAGTGATCGCGCGTCATGAATGTGGAATACTGGGCTAAACGCTAACAAAAAAGGAGGTTTTTGGACACAAATTATGAACTTTATTGAACAAATCAAACATTTATTGTGGAACTGGGATTCCTGGGAGTGCAATCTGATGAAGATCATCAAAGGTAAGTGAATATTTATAATGCTATTCTGACTTCTGTTGACTCCAAAACATGGCGGATATCTTTATGGCTTATTTGGGCTCTGAGCGCTGTACTCAGATTATAGCATGGTGTGCTTTTTCCGTAAAGTTTTTTTGAAATCTGACACAGCGGTTGCATTAAGGAGAAGTATATCTTTAATTCTGTGAATAACACTTGTATCTTTTATCAATGTTTATTATGAGTATTTCTGTAAATTGATGTGGCTCTGTGCAAATTATGGCTCTGTGCAAATATATGAACTTGATCGAACAAAACATACATGTATTGTGTAACATGTTGTCCCGGAAGTGAAGATGAAGAATATCTGATGAAGAATATCAAAGGTTAGTGATTAATTGTATCTCAATTTCTGCTTTTTGTGACTCCTCTCTTTGGTTGGAAAATCGCTGTATGCTTTCTGTGACTAGTTGCTGACCTAACATAATGATATGTTCTGCTTTCGCCGAAAAGCCTTTTTGAAATCGGACACTGTGGTTGGATTAACGAGAATTGTATCTTTAAAATGGTGTCTAATACTTGTATGTTTGAGAAATTTGAATTATGAGATTTCTGTTGATTGAATTTGGCGCCCTGCAATTTCATTGGCTGTTGGCGAGGGGTTCCGCTAGGTCCTAGACAGGATATCGTGCACCAGCTGTTGTTTACAAAAATACATAGATCGCCGCCCCTTGTCTTACCAGACGCCGCTGTTCTATCCTGCCGGTACATCGTATAACCAGCCAGCTGTATGTTGATATTGTCGTCGTTCAGCCACGACTCCGTGAAGCATAAGATGTTACAGTTTTTAATGTCCCGTTGGTAGTTTAATCTTCCCAATAACTCGTCCATTTTATTGTCCAAAGATTGCATGTTTGCTAACAGAATTGAGGGGAGTGGGGGTTTATTCAATCGCCTCCGACTTCTCAGAAGGTAGCCCGCTCTCCGGCCTCTCTTTCTCCGCCACATCTTCATGCAGATCACTGGGGTCAGGGCCTGTTCCCGAGGGAGCCGTATATCCTCTGCCTCAGGCTCGTCAGATTCGTGAAAGAAGAAAAAGGATTCTGCTAGTCCGTGGTGAGTAATCGCAGTCCTGATGTCTAGAAGTTATTTTCGGTCATACGAGACAGTAGCGGCAACATTATCTACATAATGAGTAAAAAAATAAGTTACAAACAACGCAGATAAACAAACAAAAAAACAAAATAAATCACTGACAGTGTCACCAACAAAGCACACCAACACCATCACACCTCCTCCATGCTTCACGGTGGGAACCACACATGCAGAGATTATCCGTTCACCTACTTTGCGTCTCACAAAGACACGGCGGTTGGAACCAAAAATCGCAAATTTGGACTCATCAGACCAAAGGACAGAATTCCACAGGTCTAATGTACATTGCTCGTGTTTCTTGGCCCAAGCAAGTCTCTTCTTCTTATTGGTGTCCTTTAGAGTGTTTTCTTTGCAGCAATTTGAGCATGAAAGCCTGATTCACACAGTCTCCTCTGAACAGAGGAGGTTGAGATGTGTCTCTTACTTGATCTCTGTGAAACATTTATTTGGGCTGCAATTTCTGAGACTGGTAACTCGAATGAACTTTCCTCTGCAGCAGAGGTACAGTTGAAGTCGGAAGTTTACATACACTTATGTTGGAGTMATTAAAACTMGTTTTTCAACCACTCCACAAGTTTCTTGTTAACAAATTATAGTTTTGGCAAGTTGGTTAGGACATCTACCTTGTGCATGACACAAGTAATTTTTCCAACAACTGTTTACAGACCGACTATTTTACTTATCATTCACTGTATCACAATTCCAGTGGGTCAGAGGTTTACATACACTAAATTGCCTGTGCCTTTAAACAGCTTGGAACATTCCAGAAAATTATGTAATGGCTTTAGAAGCTTCTAATAGGCTAATTGACCTCATTTGAGTCAATTGGAGGTGTACCTGTGGATGTATTTCAAGGCCTACCTTCAAACTCAGTGCCTCTTTGCTTGACATCATGGGAAAATCAAAAGAAATCAGCCAAGACCTCAGAAAATAATTGTAGACCTACACAAGTCTGGTTCATCCTAGGGAACAATTTCCAAACGCCTGAAGGTACCATGTTCATCTGTACAAACAATAGTACGCAAGTATAAAAACCACGGGACTACACAGACGTCTACTGCTCAGGAAGGAGACGCGTTCTGTCTCCTAGATATGAATGTACTTTGGTGCGAAAAGTGTAAATCAATCCCAGAACAACAGCAAAGGACCTTGTGAAGATGCTGGAGGATACAGGTACAAAAGTATCTATATCCACAGTAAAACGAGTCCTATATCGACATAACCTGAAAGGCCGCTCAGCAAGGAAGAAGCCACTGCTCCAAAACTGCCATAAAAAAGMCAGACTACGGTTTGCAACTGCACATGGGGAGAAAGATCGTACTTTTTTAGAGAAATGTCCTCTGGTCTGATGGAACAAAAATAGAACTGTTTGGCCATAATGGCCATCGTTATATTTGGAGGACAAAGGGTGAGGCTTGCAAGCCAAAGAACACCATCCCAACTGTGAAGCACAGGGGTGGCAGCATCATGTTGTGGGGTGCTTTGCTGCAGGAGGGTCTGGTGTAATTCACAAAATAGATGGCATCATGAGGCAGGAAAATTATGTGGATATATTGAAGCAACATCTCAAGACATCAGTCAGGAAGTTAACTTCTTGAGTATCATTGGGAAGCTACTGTCCCACCTGGCCAACATCCGGTGAAATTGCAGAGCGCGAAATTCAAGTTACAATTTTTTTTATATTAAACATTAATGACATTACAAGTGTTATACATCAGTTAAAAGCTTTACTTCTTGTTAATCCAGCCGCTTTGTCAGATTTCAAAAAGGCTTTATGGTGAAAGCACCCCATGCGATTATCTGAGGACAGCGCCGCGCACAAAAAAAGCATTACATACATTTTCAACCAAGCAGAGGCATCATGAAAGTCAGAAATAGCGATAAAATAAATCACACCTTTGAAGATCTTCATCTGGTTGCAATCACAAGGGTCCCATCTACATAACAAATGGTCCTTTTGTTCGATAAAGTCCTTCTTTATATCCCAAAAAGTCAGTTTCATTGGCGCGCTTGACTACGTAATCCACCAGGTTCCCTCGTTCAAAATGCATACAACTGAATCCCGTAAGTTACCAATAACGTTCCTAATCAATCCTCAGGTATCCTAATATGTAAATAAATGATACAATTTAAGACAGAGAATACCGTCTTAATAAGACCATTGCCGGAGATAAATAACGAAGTGCACGCCCTCACCAGAACGCGCAACAAACACTACAGCCAAAATGAGAGCCACTTAGAAAAACTACAAATTCTAGCTAATTTTTCAAAAAACAAGCCGAAAYTCTTTCTAAAGACTGATGACATCTAGTGGAAGCCCTAGGAACTGCAATCTGGTGATCTTCCTTTTATATCCCCATTCCCAGCCCTTATAATCAGTGGTGAGCTGAAAAACAAAATCTGGATGGATTGTCCTCTGGTTTTCACCTGCCATATCGGTTCTGTTATACTCACAGACATTATTTGAACAGTTTTGGAAACTTTAGAGTGTTTTCTATCCAATACGAACAGTTATATGCATATTCTAGCTTCTGGGCCTTAGTAACAGGCAGTTTACTTTGGACACCTCATTCATCCAAACTTCTGAATACTGCCCCCTAGCACGAAGAAATTAAAGCTTGGTCGCAAATGGGTCTTCCAAATGGACAATGACCCCAAGCAGACTTCCACAGTTGTGGCAAAATGGCTTAAGGACAACAAAGTCAAGGTATTGGAGTGGCCATCACAAAGCCCTGACTTCAATCCTATAGAAAATTTGTGGGCAGAACTGAAAAAGTGTGTGCGAGCAAGGAGGCCTACAAACCTGACTCCGTTACCCCAGCTCTGTCAGGAGGAATGGGCCAAAATTCACCCAACTTATTGTAGGAAGCTTGTGGAAGGCTACCCGAAACGTTTGACCCAAGTTAAACAATTCAAAGGCAATGCTACCAAATACTAATTGAGTGTATGTAAACTTCTGACCCACTGGGATCGTGATGAAAGAAATATAAGCTTAAATAAATAATTCTCTCTACTATTATTCTGACATTTCACATTCTTAAAATAAAGCGGTGATCCTATCTGACCTAAGAGGGAATTTTTACTAGGATTAAATGTCAGGAATTGTGAAAAACCGAGTTTAAATGTATTTGGCTGAGGTGTATGTAAACTTCTGACTTCAACTGTAACTCTGGGTCTTCCTTTCCTGTCGCGGTCCTCCTGAGAGCCTGTTAAATCATAACGCTTGATGGTTTTTGCAAAAGCACTTGATGAAACATTCAAAGTTCTTGAAATTCTCTTCTTATTTGAGCTGTTCTTGCCATAATATGGATGTGGTCTTTTACCAAATAGGGCTATCACCCCTACCTTATCACAACACAACTGATTGGCTCAAACACATTAAGAAGGAAAGAAATTCCATAAATTATGAAGGCACACCTGTTATTTGAAATGTGTTCCAGGTGACTACCTTTCATCTTTATTTAACTAGGCAAGTCAGTTAAGAACAAATTCTTATTTACAAGGACAGCCTACCCCGGCAACGCTGGGCTAATTGTGCACCGCCCTATGGGACTCCCAATCATGGCAGGATGTGATGCTGCCTAGATTTGAAGGTACTGTAGTGACCCCTCTTGCACTGAGATGCAGTGCCTTAGACCACTGTGCCAATTGGGAGCCCAAAGAGAATGGTTGAGAGAATGTCAAAGCTGTCAGAGTGTGCAAAGCTGTCATCAAGGCAAAGGGTGTCTACTATAAAATATATTTAGACTTTTTTGGTAACTACATGATTCCATATGTGTTATTTCATAGTTTTGATGTCTTCACTATTATTCTTCAATGTAGAAAATAGTAAAAATAAAGAAAAACCCTGGATTGAATAGGTGTGCCCAAACTTTTGACTGGTACTGTATGTTATAATTTTGTTTGGATCACATTCATAATGGACACAACACTCAGACCTATCCATCTCCCTCAGGTCAGCTGAATGTGAGTCAGCAGCACTCAGGGAGAGGGGCTTGAATGGGGAGAGTCTTTTTATGGTCTCTGTGGATCTCCTCACCCCCTGTAAGTGCCTTAGATCTGTCGAATAGGCAAAATCTGCCCTGGTCAATGTGTTGTGTCCAAGAGAGCGTTAGTGATATGGATCTTTATGGTGCAGTTCAGTTTGCATTGTAGTTGTGTGTAATGACCATGTTGTGCAGATATTACATTGTATATGTAAACAACACAGTAGCTATGGAGACCAATAGAACAACACAGGAAAATAAAGAGAGTGATTCAAAGCAAAAACAAGATAATACTTTTTTGTCATTAGGTTTTGGTTAGTTATTTACATATTTATCAAATACAATGTATAATACATAGGGAGGCATCCTGTTATCATCCATCTATTGCACTACCTCAAACATTCTCAGATGTCTCATAGGACTCAGGTCTAGTATGCCACCCTCATGCCCGTCCCAGTGAATGGGTCCAGCCTGACATGAATTAAACAGCTTCCTCTTACTGGATTGCTTCTTGCCCCACTGGCAAATGTTATTCTTCTAAAATAGCCCTTGAGCTGTGTATTAACCATTCAATTAAATATATATATTTATCTATATATGTATTGCTAGTGTTCCGGGTGGATCCTGTTTAAGAAGGTAGGGGTTATCTAGTTTTGGATGTCCAGACAAGCAGTCGATCCTACAAAATCTCACTTGTAGATATCTGGTTTTATAGTTTCCCTTCTTATTTAAATGTAATCACTGTATGACCCCTAATTGAGCTTTAGAGTGATAATAGATTGGAATTGAAGCCTGTACGTGTACCTACATTCAGTGGCTTTCTAGGATCAGTGTTGCCTATTTCCGCCAATACAAAAATCCTTCTTACTAGCAGTCCAGAGAGGAAACAATTMGATTTATTTCAAGATGGAAAAGGAGAGGATGATTAGATTGATTCCATGCAACAACAAAGGTTTATATATTCTCAAAATATTAGTGTATTCTCACTCTCTCTCTCCATTTCCCATCAATTCTCTCCTTTGCAGACTGGTCAGCTTTTAGATGTAAGGGCACAGAGCTGGTAGTGTAACTAGTGGTGAATGAACAGATGGGACGTGGGAGGAAGAAATGTTCCAATCTGTGCTGCGTCAGTCAGTCAATATGTCAATTTGGAATTATGGGGCTGGCTCAGTGATGCGTGTCACATTCATCGCCACAGGTCATAAGCTACCACCCATGACTTATCTGACACAAGGGCCCATGCAGCGTACGTTCTGCATGGCCAGATCATATCAGGGTAGGAAACTACAGAGTTTTTGTTTCATCTTCAGACTCACTTTGGCTATGTTCTGGAAGGACAATAATAAATTACTCAGTTCACTTTGCTCACCGGTCAGTCACCTTGGTGCAGTTTCTTAGATATCAGTCAGTAAGCTTTTGGGCAAGTCAGAGTGTGTAATGTCCAGAGGGCCCCACCCTGTCCCTGTCAAACTAGAGCGGTGACACGGCCCATCTTTGCTGCTTCCTCAGAAGCCCACGGCTGCAGGTTCTGCAGTGCGAACAGGGAGGAGTTGTGGATGCAGAGTGGATCGGATGGAACTGAGTCGCTCAGGGACTTCTGAAAGGCATCATGCTGCAGCTGGATAATCAGCCGATTGGCCTGCTGACGCTCCGCTTCCCTCTCCTCGGCCGTCTGTCGCCTGGCAACGAAGACAGGGCGGGTAGGGAGAGGATAGGGACAGACGCAGACAGGACACTTATTAAGATTCACTGTTAGAGAACTTGGCTATACAGAGAGAAAATGTGAGGCTCCCAGAGACATCAGAATAGGGACAGTGATGACAACCACCTGTCAGCAGCTATCACATGGTTGGTACAGTACAGCAGGAGAGACACCACACTGGCATGAGCCATAATGACACATGGGAGAAACCAGAGAGAACACTAACCAATGTTGCCAAACAAAACCAGATTGCACATGATTGCACTCAAGATGGAGCCACTCTTGCAGACAATCTTGCAGATAATATTTGTAACAGAACTTTTCAGTGAATATCAAAAAAGTAACATATAGGTGTTATCCTTATTTTTAGGAAAATTTGCAAACATCAAATTGGTATGCCTCATTTATAATTTGTTGTTTGACCTTTGACACGTTCCAACAGCAACCTGGTGTAGGTAAAGTAGCTGGACTAGGCTACAGTATCATCGCATTAATAATCACTTGTTTCTGAAAATATAACAATGGTTGGTGTATTTCAGTACAATAAGTCTCACTGCAAATTGTTTCATAATACGCCTACAACGTAAATGCTAGGTTAGGATATGTTAAACTACGTTTCATAATGATATTACCATAAAATAGGCTAGTTACACTTGTTGGCTATATAACCTATGGTTTTCTTTGTCGAATAGAAATAATAATGCAGATACAGTGGCAAGACAAAGTATATGAACCCTTTGGAAATACCTGGATTTCTGCATAAATTGTTCATAACATTTGTCTGATCTTCATCTAGGTCACAACAATAGACAAACACAGTCTGCTTAAACTAATAACACACAGACAATTATACGTTTTCATGTCTTTATTGAACACACAGTGTAAACATTCACAGTGCAGGGTGGGAAAAGTATGTGAGCCCTTGAATTTAATAGCTGGTTGACCCTCCTTTGGCAGCAAAAACCTCAACCAAATGTTTTCTGTAGTTGCGGATCAGACCTGCACAACGGTCAGGAGGAATTTTGGACCATTCCACTTTACAAAACTGTTTCAGTTCAGCAATATTCTTGGGATGTCTGGTGTGAACTGCTTTCTTGAGGTCATGCCACAGCATTTCAATCGGGTTGAGGTCAGGACTCTGACCAGGCCACTCCAGAAGGCGTATTTTGTATGTCCTCCCATGAACACCATTCTTGTTTTACACATCGTAGACTCGTCAACAGAGATGTTAGCATGTAACCAGAGATTTCTGTAAGTCTTTAGCTGGCACTCTAGGATTCTTCTTAACTTCACTAGGGTAGGGGGCACTATTTTCACTTCCGGATGAAAAGCATGCCCAAAGTAAACTGCCTGCTACTCAGGCCCAGAAGTTAGGATATGCATATAGTTGGTAGATTTGGATAGAAAACACTCTATAACACTCAAACTGTTCAAATAATGTCTGTGAGTATAACAGAACTGATATGGCAGTCAAAAACCTGAGAAAAATCCATCCAGAAAGTGGGATTTTTTCTATTTTTGTAGTTTTCTATTGAATGCCATTACAGTATCCATTGACTTAGGACTCAAATTGCACTTCCTATGGCTTCCACTAGATGTCAACAGTCTTTAGAAATTGTTTCAGGCTTGTATTCTGAAGAATTAGGGAGTAAGAGCACTCTAAATGAGTGGACACTGCAGTGGCCCAGAGCTTTTTCATGCGCGGGACCGAGAGCGCACCTTTCTTGTTTACCTTTTTTATTGACTACGTTATTGTCCGGTTGAAATATTATCGAATATTTMGGCTAAAAACAACCTGAGGATTGATTATAAACATAATTTGACATGTTTCTACGAACTTTACGGATACTATTTGGATTTTTCGTCTGCCTGTTGTGACTGCGTTTGAGYCTGTGGATTACTGAACAAAAYGTGCAAACAAAACTGAGGTTTTTGGATATAAACATGGACTTTATTGAACAAAACTAACATTTATTGAGTAAATGGGAGTCGTGAGTGCAACCATATGAAGATCATCAAAGGTAAGTGATTAATTTTATCACTATTTCTGACTTGTGTAACTYCTCTACTTGGCTGGTTACGGTTTGTAATGATTTGTCTGCTGAGCGCTGTCCTCAGATAATTGTCAGATTTTGAAATCTGACACCGTGGTTGGATTAACAAGAAGTTCATCTTTAAACCGATGTATAACACTTGTATGCTTCATGAATTTTTGTAATGAGTATTTCTGTTTTTGAATTTGGAGCTCTGCAATTTCACTGGATGTTAGCCAGGTGGGACGCTACGGTCCCACGTCCCCTAGTGAGGAACCTCACTGAGCATTCTGCGCTGTGCTCTTGCAGTCATCTTTGCAGAACGGCCACTTCTAGGGAGAGTAGCAACAGTGCTGAACTTTCTCCATTTATAGACAATTTGTCTTACTGTGGACTGATGAACATCAAGGCTTTTAGAGATATTTTTGTAACCCTTTCCAGCTTTATGCAAGTCTACAATTCTTAATCTTAGGTCTTCTGAGATCTCTTTTGTTCGAGGCATGGTTCACATCAGGCATTGCTTCTTCTGAATAGCAAACTCAAATTTTGTGAGTGTTTTTTATAGAGCAAGGCAGCTCTAACCAACATCTCCAATCTGGTCTCATTGATTGAACTCCTGGTTAGCTGACTCCTGACTCCAATCAGCTTTTGGAGTGGTCATTAGCCTWGGGGTTCACATACTTTTTCCAACCTACACTGTGAATGTTTAAATTATGTATTCAATATAGACAAGAAAAATACAATAWTGTGTGWGTTATTAGTTTAAGCACACTATGTTTGTCTATTGTTGTGACTTAGATGAAGATCAGATCAAATTTGATGACCAATTTATGCAGAAATCCAGGYAATTCCAAAGGGTTCACATACATTTTCTTGCCACATAACATACATAGATGAGTCCTAGCCCAGCATAAGATCGACTATAGGCAAAACGTGTTTTGGCATGAGTCAATTGGTTGGCCTACTGCAGTACATCTTACTTACTCAACAAATCAAACAGATGATACTAGAGCCATAGCAATAGTTGGTGAAACTCATAAACCTAGCCCTATCAAACTAACTCTCTTAACATTGTTTATTGTATTCTGGTTTATTGCATTTGTTCCAAAAATGCTCTTTCCCCGATATAACATCACATTTTATTGTGTTGCCTACATTACATGTTATTGTGTAGCCTGCCCTGCAGTGTGCGTGTGCAAGTGATCCAGTTMATATTTGATAAGCTATTAAATCTGAATGTTTTATCGCCAACACTGTCAAGAGATATTTTCCATATACCACAAACTCTTTGATCCGAACACTTAGACAAATATTAATGACACTCTATAGAGCTGAATGAAAGGTGTTCGGAAAAGTACAATCCATGGACTGTCCCCAGACTTCTGTTCTGACTTTAGACGGTTATGGAAGGTAAAGACAGGTTGGGTTGGTGAGGCTGAGCTGTCAGTGACATAAAGGCTGTGAATATTCCTGTTAGGTGAGTGCACATGAATTATTGGGTGCCCATTAGCATTGATAAACAGTTATCTAGGGCCTTAGCACACCTCTATAACAGGTATTAGAAATCTAAGTTACTGGTGATATTGCAGTTTTATTCAAACTATAATTCTCAAAATTGGAAACTGACATTAGAAACTGGTAACTGATGATGTGCTGTTGTGTTAGCCACTGACAGAGAGTAAACCCAGACTAGATCCTCCTCTTTCTCCAGAGAAACCACTCAGAAAACAACTCATCCTCATCTCTCTTCCTCCCCTCTCCTTTTCCAGCTCAGTGTCTCACCTCCACTTGGTCCTGCGGTTCTGGAACCAGGTCTTGACCTGTGCGTCGGTCATCTTGAGGGTCTTGGCGAGAGCAGCCCGCTCAGCGCTGGCTAGGTACTTCTGTCTGTGGAAGCGTTTCTCCAACTCACAGATCTGCACCCGGGAGAAGGATGTCCGCGGCTTCTTCCTCTTCGGAGGGGTGCGGTTCTGGTAGGGGTGACCAATTCGCCGGGCCACTGTGAATGGCGTCAGTGCAGCTATGTGTGTGTAGGTGTGCGTGTGTGAGGAAGGGACATTGGACAAACAAAGAGAGCAGGTCATGCACAGGTTAACAGGATCTTGTGTTGTGTTCAGTTTGTTGAAGGACATTACATTCCGCATTGCAATCTCTACATGTGATCTAAAATCTAAATAAAAGGGTCTTTAGAGGCCTATTTTTTCCCATTGGATAACGATATTCTAATTCTATTCCAAACAAAATCCATGTTCAACATATTTTTTAAGTATTATCTATTTTTTCTTCAAACAAAATTATAAATTCTGTCTAAGTCCATGGTTAGTTAAATACAAGTCAAAATCCAGATCTTTCATTTCCTCTTATACAATGGGTTTTTATAGTAGTTTATAGTAGCAGACAGATTGCTGTAATAGTGGTGTAATATTCTGAATATTTATAGGCCTATACATTGACAGTTAATTATGCTGAGGATGTCGATGAACAGAGGTGAGTGTTTTCCCCATTCATTTCTGATGTGGAGAGCGTCTGGCTTTTGTCACAAAATGCGGATGTCACGTTCCTGACCTATTTTTATGTTATTTGATATGTTTAGTTGGTCAGGCGTGAGTTGGGGTGGGCATTGTATGTTGTGTGTGTTTTTGTTTAGTCTATGGTGGTGTATTTTGTGTATGGGATAGATAATTGTGAGGTTGGCTAGTTATGTCTATGGCTGCCTAGATTGGGTCTCAATCAGAGACAGCTGTCATTCATTTGTCTCTGATTGGGAGCCATATTTAAGGTATAGGCATGGCAGTAGCTTTTGTGGGTATGTCTTGTTTAACGTTTGTTGCTTGTCTGTGCACTTGCGTTATTTAGCTTCACGATCATTTGTTGTTTTGTTTGTTGTTATAGTGTTTTCGTTTTATGTTCATCTTCGTTCATTTAATTAAAAGAAGATGGCTTATTTTCCTTATGCTGCGTTTTGGTCCGTCTCTCCTACACACGATCGTGACAGCGGACAGACAATCATATATAACCCCCCTGCAATTTTAATGACACTTTACATCGTCATAGTTCCCCCAGAAGTAAACAAAGGTGCTGAAAAATATACAGGCCACCCACTGGAACACAGAATGGAACATTTACGTTCCAGATGAAGAGGTTCTCACCTTTTTATTTTTGGAGTGTCCGATTATTTTATTACAACTTGACAATAAAAATAACGGATAAGGCAAACAGTAGGCTACCATATTGGCCAATTTATTTTTAGAATACATTTCTGTTGAAAATAATAAGTAGTTGTAACTTAATAAGAATCATCTACTCTCAGTTACTCTAGATGTTCCATGTAAACATTTAGTTTAAATAAATATAAACAGAAATCAAAAAAGCAAATTGATTAATTGTTAGGCTATACCACGTTATATAATAATAATACACTTATAATTGTAAAATTTCCCATTTAGCAAAACACGCACACTAATAACGGGGACTGTGAAGAAACCACACACCAAGCACAGACAGTCGCATAACATACACGCGCTAACACACGCACTCTACACACACCTACACATAGATTTTGTATTGTAGATATGTGGATAGTAGAGCAGTGGCCTGAGGGATGATATGTGATAGTAGAGCAGTGGCCTGAGGGAACCACGCTTAACGTTATTAATGTGTTATGAAAAGTGTTATGAAATGTAACGTAATGTAACATTTTAAATGTATATAACTGCCTTAATGTTGTTGGACCCCAGGAAGAGTAGCTGCTGGAGCTATATGGTGATCCTTAATAAAATACAAATACCACACACACACACACACACACACACACACACACACACACACACACACACACACACACACACACACACACACACACACACACACACACACACACACACACACACACACACACACACACACACACACACAACTGTTCCTTGAGTAGTAGTAGCCGGAAATATAATTAGGTTAAGTTGCGGGAGACAAGTGGTGTAGCTAATAGCCAATATAAAGATGTCTGAAACACTTGTGCAATGTATCGTAGCAATTTCGATAAGAGCGCATCCTATCGATTTAATCAATCGAAATAAAAGCGAAATAATTATTGTTCAATGCGAGTCTACAATTTGTGTTTATTTATTAGAATTACACTGGTTGCAATTTGATATTTGTGATCAGTTGATAKTTGCTTGTTACATTTTGTGGTAAACCTGTAAGAAAGTTGTGTCTTACGGTACATTAATTGGCATAGTTTTAATGGTGCAAATTGCAGGTATTGTAACTTGTGCCAAATGTACCGCTTTGAGAGAACAGCCCTAATTCAGCGAGTATTTCTACAGGCCTACTCCACATTTAAAAKTATTTTTTATTGTTTTATGTCAAATAAAATATAATTATATTCGTCACATGCGCCGAATACAACAGGTACAACAGGTATTTTACTTACTTACAAGCCTTTAACCAACAATGCAGTTTTAAGAAAAATAAGGGTTAATTAAAAAATAGATAGGTAAAAAATACAAAATAAAAGTAACAAATAATTAAAGAGCAGCAGTAAAATAACAATAGTGAGGCCACATACAGGGGGTTCCGGTACAGAGTCAATGTGCCGGTTAGTCGAGGTAATTGGGGTAATATATACATGTAGGTGGAGGCTTTATCCTTTGAGTTAAACCTTACTTTGAAATATTACATAATATGATGAATAATTAAATGTTTAATTATTTATATCTGTTTTTCATCAAATATTTGTTTTTATGCTATGCTATTGTTGATTTTATTTATGTGAACATGTAGTCCAGGCATACACATTTTCCCTCAAAATAGAGATTTCAGAATTAGACTAAAATGCAAGTTCATCCGGTGAACTGATTAGACTAGTCCAGTGTACTTTATTTGTGGACCAGTTCCATTCCGTTTCAACTCCATGAGTGAAATGAAAATTCATCTTTGAAAAATAATAGGCTAGCATACGAAAACCCTGAATTTACCGATTTAAAATGGAAATGACCACATCCTGGTGAATAGGCCGACCTACTGACCTACATCCCAACTAGCCAATATGCTTTTATGGCCGGGTTCCCAGACATTAAGCCTAGCTGCTCCTGGAGTAAAATACACTTTGAATGGAGATAGTTTACCTGCGAATCTTTCCTTTGCGAATCTTTGGCTGCTCTCCATCCAGGGGAAGCTGATGCTCCCTAGCCCTGGTACCGCGCTGGCTATAGAAGGAGGCACTGCGGCGGCCAGCGGCCTGTGCGCCGGGACGCGTATCACCCCTCCTGGGGTGAAAGTCAAGTTCACTCCGTATGCACTTGATTCCTCGTATGATGATGCRAGGCCATGAAAAGAACCGGAAAGCGAAGTGAAGGGCGCTGCACTGGCTCCAGTTGGACTATCGAGGTGGTAACCTCCTCCACTTGTGGAGTTGCCAGTTACCGAACCACTCCGGGTTGTGTTCTGTGATCCTTCCTGGTCGGTACCACTGAGAATCTGGTCAATGCCGAAACTAATAGGTTCATGCTGAGCAGGTTGTGGGGGCTGACTTACGCCGCTGGGGCTTGTGCTTGGCGCCCGCTCCATTCTCGCTCCCAGAACCTTTCCAGCCCCTTTATGCAGTCCTCCGTCAGAGCCGATGATGTAAAAGGAACGACGTGTACAAGTAAAAMGTGCTTACGTTGGTTAAGCATCTAGCTCGTTCCCTTTTAAAGCTCGTTTTGGATTATGCTTTCTATGGCCTTCTATGGCAGCGAGTTTTCCACCATCCTTCGCGGCTCTGAAGGATCCGTCCATCTGAAATTTGATGAAGTTCTAGACGTCGATTTTGCTGTGCAGGGCAGTCGCTGCTTGGGACAATTCTCCTCTGCCCACACCCCGCCGCAATAATGTTTCCTCTTTCCCTCTTCCTATTGGTTGGAGGAGCTTTTCCGCCACATTATTGGTTGAAGTATTAACTTTAATTTGCTGAATTTAATGCGATCTAAGGGAACATTCCAAAGTGACATACTTTCTTAAAAAGGGCATATTGTGGCGGATTCATTAATATCTTTATTGTCTGTATAGTCGACTATCAATGATGCGTTGTTATAGTGTATCATAAACACGGTTTATAAAAGCAGATTTAATGACGCTGCATAATGATTATGCATGCATTCCTAATTAGACTAGATCTACATTAGTGGTTTATCCAAATTCTGATTTGTATCATTTGAGTTTCTACTTTAAAAGTTCATAGCCTATTTTGTGTTTTGATAGGCTATGGGTTTATTTTACAAACGTTATGCATTTGCTTTGGATCGAAAATAATGTAGGACTATTAATTACAATTAAGTGGAAGCCTACACAAAATGACAATAACAAAACGCTTTCATGCCACCTCCTATAAAGGAGGCATCATATTGGCATCGTCCCACACACCATTGGTGGTGGTGGCATGGTGACGATGTTCAAATTCCGAATGAAATAAGAATGCAGGCTTCTGCTTAATTGAGAAACATCGACACAGAGGCAACTGAGGGCTGCAKAATTCATTATCACTCGCCAATAGTCGTGGATTGGACACAACATAGGCTAAATTAACTTATTTACAGACCCTGTGCGTTGGCTTTTTACTGCTGCAGCGGTTATCTTGATTATTTTTTATTTATTTAACTAGGCAAGTCAGTTAAGAACAAATCATTATTTACAATGACGGCCTATCGAGGAACAGTGGGATAACTGTCTTGTTCAGGGGCAGAACGACAGATTTTTACCTTGTCAGCTCGGGGATTCGATCAGATTCATATATCAACAGCGAATTTGAGCTTTGAGCTCGCAAGTCGAATTTGGGCAATGTACGCATCGGTTATAGTCGTTGATAGGCTGCTGATGAAGTTTAAATTCCACTTCAACGAAGTGGCTGGTCGTTTCAATGCTAAATATTAGGCTACGCATGAAGAAGGCATATGATAGCCTATAACTTGTATTCACCCTAATATGTACAAATTGATGGGCACGTAGACTATGGCTTTGTGCGTAAAAGCCATGGCTTCTTTTAGTTTGAAAATAACTAGACTATTAAAAATCACATGCATCGCAACCGTTTATTATGCCAATGTTTTACGTTAGGCTATATGCTAGACTTAGGCCTGGTCTATTTGATTCATAGAAAAAGATTGCAATTTATCCTAATGATTCGTTCGTTATGCGAGTTCATTTTAAACGAAGCTCATGTTTGTTTAGTTTTTTAAGATTTCGTGGCTTTACTTTGTGCGRCTGGTCAAGAGTGGCAGTGGGACACTTTATTTCCACTCCACGCGCCAAATGAATGGGGAGCACAGGACACACGATCTGCTGACATAGGATCTAAGTGGCTCCTTGTAATCTGCCGAGTAAATGCGATTATGCTCCTTGGGCCTGGTCGCGGCGTTTGATTAGCTTCAGGGGATTGGAGCTGGCCGAGGAAAAATCAGTTTACTTCGAAGTAGTTGATAGTTTAAAGACTATTAGTAAGTGCTGATGTCAACCCGTGGCGTTTAGTGGTTGACATGGATAACCCTTCATGGCCAGTCCAGAGCCCTCCCTGACCCTTGCTTTATGTGCATATTTTAAGAATTTCCATTTATTGTTTCCAATGCATATTGCATAAACCTCCAATTTTAGTTTAATGTATTATGTATAGCGATTTACAGGAGCGTTTAGGATTAAGGGTCTTGCTCAAGGGCACATCGACAGATATTTCACCTAGTCTGGTCCTTCTATGTAGGGCATTGAAAATGCCTTGGAATAAATAGGAGGAACAATTGAAGGACGAGGGAAAAGCATGCCACATTCTGTATACTCGGCCTCAAATCCCTCAGTAAAATGAACTATTTGACAATCTGACTGCACACAGCAGAAGGCACACAGGACGCACAATGTAAACTAAATTAAAAGCTGCTCCATTAAATGCCAGAAAATAATATGGTAGAGAACAACAAGAAAACCCAAGTCAACCGAAACCTAAGAAAGGGCATTCAACTTTAGAGTTTTATATACAAACGTAGTTAATATTTCATAAGAGGAGACAAGAGTGCCGCAGAAAAATAGTGAGAGACGGTAAACTTTCATTAAGCAGGTTATTTGGCTGGGAGGGAATTTCGGCTCTTTTCTCGTCCATTCCTTTTATTGCATTCATACTGATATCTCTCTCACTCCAACCCCTCCTCATTCAACCCATTTCCCGCGCTCCGTCTCCCTCGTTCTGTGCTTTTTAAATCGTAGTAATAAAAACATACTAGATCCTTTCTAAATGCACTATTACTTATCATAGCCTTTTCATATTGTACCATCACAGGGGTTTTAGAGGCGCTATAAAAGCGCATCATTTATTATTCAATAGCAGTGTAGTCTTTCTGCATACTTGTCTGCTGCGCTTTAGCTGCACGCCTGCCAGACTTCCCATTACCCATGCTTGGAGAAACTTGATAAAGGCAGACACACGCAATAAAAACAGCGCCAGGGGCGATCTAGCACGCGCACCCTCATATGCAGATCGCAGTAATTAGGCTACTCTAACATCTTGAATGCACCTATTCTTTTATTTGTTTTTTGAAAGATGGATGGATTTCATGCTTTTAATTTATTTAGGTCAATCCATCGGTTTGATCCCCCATTAGTCAGTGGGTTTCAAAAGATGTTGAGACTATATGTGTCGCACACGTGCACCCAGGGTTACACAGTTTGGCATGCTGGAGGTATGAGGTGACATCAACATGTTTTATAATGTAAATTAATGTGTGTTTGGCTTGAACTCAGGATTACATTACCACCCAACACAATGACATGCAGTTCTGTAATGTTAACATTATTAAACCGAAAAAATCTCTGTTTCTTTCTGTGTCCGTGTGTGTGTGAATATTGTCCCTTTCTTTTACCACAGCTTGTGTTAGCTTGTTACATTGGTGGCAAGTGTCAACACCACAATATAATTAAATATAGAAATGGAACAGAGCTAAGGATTTGAACAGAGCTATACTTTTCCTTGCAGTCAGCAGATGAGAAAGGACATAGAGAACTGATTATGTTGACAGTTGCTGCATTTGCTGACTCTAAGTCGCTCTAAAATGTCAAATGTAAATCTAATGAAGGAAAGTTGTTGTCAATTAACTCCTGTTATGGACATGCACAAACACATGCTCACTTACTCCTCTCTCTCACACACACACACACACACACACACACACACACACACACACACACACACACACACACACACACACACACACACACACACACACACA